>NW_026622763.1:38486298-38616298 GCF_023065955.2 Ursus arctos | reverse complement strand
GAGAAATAGAATTAATGAGGCAATTCCAGGCAGGAGTTCTTGTGTAAGGACATGATGTTTCTCTAACAGTAGGAGAGGGTTTGCTATGGATGGAACCAAGGGTGAAGGAGGAAAAGAAGCAAGGGATAAGGTCAGAGAAATAGGCCATGGTGGTAGTGGTCCTGAGCATGCTTTGGAGATAAAACATTTTTAGATCAGAATTCTAGAAACCATTGCATGATATCTGCTCTTGTTGCAGTGAAAGAATAACAGCCTATAATTTTTGGGGGCCTATCTATTAAGTTTTAAGCAATGTACAAGAACATTTTTTTAAGTGTATATCAATGATATTATTCACAAGGACTTTGCAGAGTAGATATTATTATCCCCATTCAAATTTGGGAAAACTGAGATTTCAGGAGGTTAAATACCTTCTTAAGTTTGTGAAGATGTTATACTCAAAACTAGTTCTAGTATTCAAACACCAGGGGTCAGGTTTAAAAATCTACTTTATCCCCAACATTTTAAATATAATCTTTTTAAAAAAATCCACTTTTCTTTATTACTCTTTGCAGCATGTCAGCAACTGCAGGCTGCTTTTTCATAGCCTTTAACTAGGGCCTATATTTGGTGAGCCCAGGTTACAACCAACTCAATGTAATAAAGGAGAATTTGTCTTGCATGTATTTTTGAACTTGAATTACCTTGAAATTTGGATTACTAGTATTTTTTAAAAGATTTTATTTATTTACTTTTCAGAGAGACGGAGCACAAGCAGAGGGAGAGGCAGATGCAGAGGGAGAAGCAGACTTCCCATTGAGCATGGAGCCTGATGTGGGGCTCAATCCCAGGACCCAATGGTCATGACCTGAGCTGAAATCAGACTCTTAAAAACTGAGCCCCCCAGATGTCCCTGGATTACTAGCATATTTAGATTTCATGAAAGTATGACCTGCCTGTTCTTCATTAGCAGAATGACTCAATAGGTAATAGAAGATATTCAGAGTAGCATAGAAAATGAAAAACATTTGAAATTTGACTCGATATTTTCCTTTCTGTTAATGCCCTCCAAATTACGTTACTACTTTATTTACTTCTTTTTTTTTTAAGATTTTATTTGTTTATTGACAGAGAAAGAGACAGCCAGCGAGAGAGGGAACACAAGCAGGGGGAGTGGGAGAGAAAGAAGCAGGCTTCCAGCAGAGGAGCCTAATGTGGGGCTCGATCCCAGGACGCTGGGATCACGCCCTGAGCTGAAGGCAGACGCTTAACGACTGAGCCACCCAGGCGCCCCTACTTTATTTACTTCTTAGAATAGATCCTGTTTTGTCTTGTTTTGTGTTAGCATGTCCAATATTTTATTTGTGGGGGCATAACTGCCATTATTCCCCGGTAAATAAAAAATGATTACTGGAAGAACATTTTGTGGAAATATTCCAAAGTGTAAATTCCTTTGCTCCAAGTTCAACATTACCTAAAAGGAAAAAAAAAAAGCTAAAGAAACGGTAGTATGTCAGAATGGAGAAAGCATTATTCTAGCATAGAAATGGTGACTACTGAAGACACCAGCTTAGGCAGATCTGGAGATTTTGTGTTTAAAGATAAAATATGGGGGGGTCCTAATTAATCCCCCACTTAAAAATCCCTAGGTAAATTTCATTAGCAGGAAAACATAGCACAATTTATTCTGGAGTTTTGAAGATTTTAACCTTTAAAATTCAATCAAAAGCTTCTTTTGTCAGGAAAATTCTAAAATGTTCGTGAATTATTTATCATATCAACTTATAGTACTTAAGATGGGGGGTAAATATAAAGGGTTAAGTTTAAAATAAATTATTTTAATTTCTGACTGAACTAGCAAAAAGATACCAAACGATAAAATTGCCTTTTCTTTTTTAATGTGCTTCAACATTTTAAATGATCAAAACAATGGCATTTCAAATGAGAGGAAAAAGTGAATTTCTAAAGCTTCTGGCCGTCTTTCAGCTGAATGCAGAACTTGGGAATCTCGGGGCAAAGTCTGGACCATAGGTAGAAATGTGGGTGTTACCAGTGTGTCGAGTGCAGCCTGTAAATGGTGGTTGAAACCACGGTCAGATTGTTTACAGAACATTCGTAAAATGATAAGGAAACCAGATGAGAACCCTGAGGAACGTTAACAGTTACTGGGAGGAGGAAGGGCAAGGAGAATGCGCCCTAAAAGATGATGGAAGAGATAAATAGCTGGAGAGATGGACGAAGACTCAGGAAGCAATGGTCATGAGAACACCAAAATGGAAAGCATCAGAAAGCATGTATCAGGACACATTGCTATGGATTATTAGCTAATTGCACGAGGGAATGAGTAAGTCATTGGTGACCTTTGGAGATGCTGGCAGGTTTGTCAGAGAGTTTGCCCTTACTTTAACAACTAGCTTTTTATTCACTGCCCTAGGGGTCTTTGCAAGCATCAGGTGTTATGATAAATATTTAATGTTTGAGTGGAAAACAATTTCCTATTATACTATAAATTAAAGACATCTCTCAAATGATTGTATATCAATCCACCATGTAGATTGTCCAGTTAAATATTTGTATCTTTGGCTGATTTCTCATAATTATTTATTGGATACTAATTCCCCACCCGAAATAATTTTAGTATTATTTAAGTTATTGACTTCCAGAGTCACTAGCACTTAGTAACAAATGTCTAATTCATACCAAAGGTCAGCTCCACATCTGTTCCTGATTCCTTTTCATCTACCTTATGGAGGTTCTATATTCCTTCATCCAGCTGCTTCTTGCAAAGACTGCAAACCTTTTTGTTCGATGGACAAACTTGACTATATATACCCTCCAAAATGTTTTCTCCCCTTAGTCTTTAACTGGGCTCATTTTCTTTCCTACCTTTTTTCCTTTTTCTTCCTGACTGAATATACATCATTCAGCCTTCCTTTTTATTTTCCTGTTCGCCCTAAAGTTCTGGCTCTTTCTATCATTATTTCTCTGCCTCTATCTCTTCCCTTTTCATGCTGTTCTTATCTGTCTTTGTTCCCTGTTATTTATCCCTGTCCCTGTCAATTACCCCGGTAGTAATTGCTAGGTATAAACATTATAAAAAAAGAAATGAAAATATCTAAGTTTTGAATTTGTCGATCACCAAAGCAGGTAATATCAATTCTAAAACCCTGTGGGACACAGAAATTCTCTTTAGAATCTCCATTGGCTTAAATGTCTACCATTTTTTTTTATTAGACTTGCTGGTCATTAAATGCTAACATTAAAGATATATTTGATTCATTTATTTTTATTATTTTACTATTTTAATTACTTCTATTGCAATAATATTTCCAATGGTTTTTATAGCAAATGTATAATATTTTGGCTACATCTTAGACTAAAGAGTTGGACTGAAATTTCTTTAGAAATAAGCTATTCCATTTATAACATTATTTCTAAGGGAAACGTGTGCTGAGTTCCTAACAACTGATTAGCAAATTAAATTTTGAAATACACCTGTTTGCTAGCAAGGAACTGCCTGTAATTAGGTAGGTAAATCTGTTGGGAAAAAATCAGATAGGTAAGCCAAAACGCAGAAGCTTGTGTTGTGATAAGAAAGCTAGTGTATATTTGTGTATTATGTTACTTTTTCAAAGTGCGTCCATACACATGCACCCATCCGAGTGTCACAACAATCTTGTAAACTAAGCAGGGCAGCATGTTTTTATTATCCAAAATTTGCAGATAAGAAAAGTGACTCAAAAAGGTCAGATAACTTTCCCAAATTCAAGCAATACCAGACTTGATGGGACCAGATCTGCTAATTGAAAGTCTTACCCAGAATGGCTGCCCTTTTTTTTTTTTTTTCAAACTGGGGTCTGTTTAAGATTTTAACTGGAAACCGAAAGGTTCTGCTGCTGCTGAAGAAAATGTTTGAAAGCCACTGCACTCAATGAAAATATCTAGCAATATTTTCCAGAATGGAGGGTTGCAAGTTAGGCTGAGGTATTACTCTCCAGCATTCATGCCATAGAAGGACAACCTCTTTTTCTCATGTGATCGTAATTCTGAAATGCAAATGTGAACAAGTAAACACTGAACTCCTACTATGAGCTGAGAACTTTGCTAGATTTCATTTCATTTAATCCTTCTGAAAACCTCATGAAGTAGTACTGCTATCCTCATTTTACTGAGAGGAAACAAGGGCTCAGGAAGGTTGTGTAACTTCCCATGGCCACCTCTCTTGTAAAGAACAATGCAGTGGGGGCGCCTGGGTGGCACAGTGGTTAAGCATCTGCCTTCGGCTCCGGGCGTGATCCCGGCGTTATGGGATCGAGCCCCGCATCAGGCTCCTCCGCTGGGCACCTGCTTCTTCCTCTCCCACTCCCCCTGCTTGTGTTCCCTCTCTCGCTGGCTCTCTCTCTCTCTGTCAAATAAATAAATAAAATCTTAAAAAAAAAAAAAATAAAGAACAATGCAATGATGTCGCTAACTCCAAAGCTTGTGTTCGTTAACCCTGACACTGGCTAAACTGCTTTCTCTGTCTCTGTTGATGCATAATTACACTCTGAAAAACAAACAAACAAAATATATGCACAGGTTTCTTTCCAACCCACCTGGATCGGCAGAGACTGCTATATTGTTCGGCTTCCCCGTGGTAGGGTGAGGGGTCATCCACATGACGTCTATGTGAATTACATTTAAATTTGTATGGTTTTGACATTTTTAGTTGACTGGATTAGTGTGTATCAATTTTGATTTGATGCACAAGAGTGAAAATCGGTTCCAGCTACAAAATACAAAAAAAAAAAAAAAAGGCTAATTCTTAGAAGACTCAAAAATATTCATTTCAGAACATTGAGTTTTTCCCATGTAGTATCATTTGGAGATATGGTAATCATAGCAATATTTCTTTCTAGATGCTATTTTCCCCCTTATGCAACTCAAGGGAGAATTCCAACATGGGAGCTTCACTATTTTCTCATTTGCTTTATGGCTTTTAAATCTAAACTTTATAGGAGTATCCTTATTAACATTATGAACAGTCAATCCCCACACATTTATGGCTCATTTCCTGCTTTGGGGCAGTCGGCTGGACAAACCATGACTGAGCGGGGATGAGAACGTCTTCTTCTCCATTCTGATCTAGATCCTCATTATTTCACACCCCACAATGCACGGTAATCTCCAAGTGAATATCGCTGTATCTGTTCAGAGTGGGGAGAGAACTACCATCAGCTATGACAAGAGATTTGTGGGATGAGATTCAAATTGGTCCATAAAGAATGAAACGAATTTGAATAAATGGAAAGCAAGAGATGTTTGGGGCAGAGCATGATCATATTACAGGCTCGAAGGAAGGGATTTGCAAGAAGTGTTCATAAAACTGTGAGAAACTGCTCTCTGTTGTGAACAGGTGTCTTATGTGGCTAAAAGTAGAAAGTTAAATTTGGGTCAAATTTCAGACTGCTTCACATGTTGTGTTACTGAAAGTAATAGCAACAACTAAAATCTAATGAATGCTCACTATATGTTGGAAACGGTATTAAATACTCCACGTGTTTGAAAGCATTTGAACTTCATGATAAATGTATGAGTTAGATGTGATTATTATCCCCATTTTACAGATTGGGCAATCGAATCGCAGCCAGATTAATTAGCTGGTTAGTAAGCAACAAAGTCAGGACTTAAGTAATGTGGGGCCGTGGGAAGATTTGGAAGAGTGTGACACAGTTAAAACAGAGCCGTTGAAATATCATCAGGGAGAGAGTATCAGGATGAGTCAGGTGATGGAAAGGCAGAGAAGCCGCCATGGAGGCAATCTCTGGAGGCTAGGCATGCAGTATAAACAGCTTAATGAGAGGCAGAGCTCTATTTAATGTGGGGGTGATAAAGAAAGAAGGAGCAGACATGAATCCAAGGCTTCGACTAGGAGAATTGTGGGAGAACTAATTTTTTAAAAAAAGGGCTGCGTGGGGAGAATTTTTGAAGTCAGGTGTACTAGTAATGGTGGTAATCAAGTTGGTATTAAATATGAAAATATTAATGAATGGCAGAAATCATGCATGGATTTCCAAATGACAATAAATGCTGTAGTACTTAGACACAGCTCTTGATGTATAGCTTTAAGATGATTGGAGCTTTTTAGGGACTAAATTGGGATATTACTGTGGTGAATAATTGTGAATAATTGGCTGAAAGGGCCACAAGAATTTTCTTTCATATAATATGTGTGTTTGTGCATGTGTTTTCATAGCTCTGCCTCAAAATCTTTTTTGTTTTTTTTCTGCAGGTTGCTCCTTTGCAGAATTACGGCTCTGGCATCAGTGCTCATAGCCCACTGTATGCATGCTGTTACTACAACCTGATCAGGTTTTGTCGTAATGGTTTCAACATGCCTGTGTGTTCCCTAAACTCTACAGTCCTCAAGAACGGGAACTGTGTCGCAATCACCTTTCTATCTGTAGCAGAAAGCTGAGCAACAGTAAGGGCACAACAAATGTTTGTTTAATGATGATTCTATAGCACCGAAAGAATATTTTTTTATAACATAGATAAGATAGAGTCCAAAGAAGTCTATTGTTTAATTTAGTAGTTAAATTAGACCCATGTTGCTGTTGCTGGACAGTGTCCCCAAATTAAATGACCAAGAAAGAGATGACTATGATAAAGTTATGATAGAGCTGGAAGTGGGGGTACTCTTCAAGCAGATCTTACCAAAGTCCCCTCAAGATCCATTTGTGGTTAGTCAAACTGACTTTTATTCTTTTTTTAATTTTCAGATAGTTAAAGAATTATTTTTTCTGTGTCTCCTGGGGTACAGTTAAGTATTAAGCTCCAAAGTACGGCTTGTGTTTGGTATGGGACTTGATGGACTCTGTGTGTGGATGTGTATACTATATGGTAGTATCTTTAAAATACTCTGTAGAATCCTTAGGACAGTGCCTAGCACAGATTAAGTGCTGTAGAAAGTTCAAAGAAGGGATAAAGCAACGTAGATCAAGTTAGAATACTAAAGGCTTTGTGTATTGTGTTACTTAGGATAATGTTTCCTGCTGTAACAAACAAATCTGAAAAAATATCAATGACTTAATAAAAGTTTCTTTCTTGCACATAAATAGTCCTCCCATATGGGATGTTCCTAGTTGGTAGCTGGCCTTCCATGCGATCTTTCTGGGACAGAGGATCCCTTCATCTTATAACTCTGCCCTTCTCCAGGCCTTCTGCTCATCTACATCTAGCTTGTTGATGGGAAAAAAGAGGGTGAAGAAGACAGGTTCACTTCTTTTGGCCTTATCCCCAAAGTGACAAATGGGCTTTCACCCAAATTTTATTGGTGAGAACTAGCCACATGACCATGTCGACTGAAAGGGAGAATGGGGTTTCTCACCTAGCTGCCTGCAGAGAAGGAAGAGTAAATGCATTGGGTGAAGAGCTGACCGGTCCTTGCCCGTTCCAGATACTTAGAAGACACTTATCTCTTCCCCCAAGGAGATGACCCTAATTTTCATGCAATAAACAAACCCAGTCTGAAATCTAAAACCTTTCGTGGAGATACAGTTCTCTCTCTCTCTCTCTCCCTGTGTCTCTTGTGCAGAAATGGCTATTCATGTTTTGCTGGCTTATGATCTGAAGACAAGTTATTTCTGCTGCTTCCACCACCCTCCCCCATCCAACATACAATGGTGGGATGGAGAGAGGGTAACTGCAGTGCAAGTTCCCAAATGGAAAAGGCAACAATGAGAAACTCATAGCATTTTGGCTGTCCTTGTTAGTTCAATAATAAAGTCCAGCTGGGCTGTGAAGTACCTTTGCCCTACCAGTAGGGGAATTCCTTCCCAGTCTCTAATGACATCTTCAGGAAGATTCCATCTCCTTGTTTATTGTTCTTGGCCCTGGATGCCCTCAGGCTATGGAAACTTCTTCCATGTTCTCTTTGGTCACCTGAAAAGAGGGTGTTAGACAATTGTTGTTTGAGTTCTTTTTTTGTGGGGGCAATACAAGTCCCCCACGCATTTACTAAATTTTTGGTCTGTTTTGTTACATTCTGTTCCGTGTGCCATAATTACACCCAAAATTTCCTTCTTCGTTTATTGCTCTTTTCTTTGTTTCCTCATTCCTATGCCTCTCTACCTTAACTTAATGACTTGGGTGGGGAGATTGTAAAGGCTAATCTTTGCTGTGAGACTGAGACATGTTCTTCAATTAGGAAGTCTTGCTGGGTCTTTGAAATCCAAAGCTTTGTTCGATCTTATCTAACTTACTATTTTGGGGTCCAGAAAAAAACATTGTTTTCAACTAAGTAAAGCTCTCTATTTTTAAAAAAAATTTTTACCTCAAAATAAGCTCTTCTTGCCTGAAGTCATCTCCTTCTTATAATACCTTGCTAAGAACAACATAGAGTAGCACACAACATTCTGACACCTTCCAACAACTTCCTTAATAGCTACAGTCTCAGGAGGCACGTATTCTGTCTTCTGAATTGTCATGGTTTTATTAAATATTTCCCATAGTGTCATGGGAGTTTCCAGCTGCCCAGCCTGCTGTATCTCTTGTCTTGACTCCCATTACCTGACCTCTTTGCTGTACATTTCATACTTGTTGTTAGAGCAGGACCGTATTTCTGGTAAAATTTCTGTTTTAAGTGGGATGAATACTGTTAGCTGTTATAATAAAAATCTCCAAAATTTCAGAAACATAAAGGTTGATTTCTAGCTGCTCTATAGTCCTGCTGTCCAGATATTCAACTTCTTCCTCTCGGGAATGATTTACTACAGCTGAATCAATCTCTCTCTCTATCTTTCTCTCTCTATCTCTCTCTTTTGGTTCGTGTGTCTCTAAGTTTCCCAGACAACATTTACCCTGCTTGAAATTATTTGCACCTTCCTTCCAGTTAAATTATATCCCATATAGGCTGGGGTTTCTGTCACCCATGAAAATTGTAGACATGTGGATGCAGATTTGACAAAAGATTAGGTGAATTTGCAACTGCCAATCTCTGGTATGCCTTAGCATTTTAAAATCCAAGCTCTCTAAAGAGGGACATAAAATTTTATACTCTCCCACTTCCTTCCCCTACTAGTTCTTCCATTTTGAAGTGGGAGGTGGATTAGTTATTATGCATTTCATTACTTTTCTGTCCATAGAATGAAATCCTGTCAGAAGAAAGCATGAGGATAGAAGACAGAAAGGGGGAGAAAGAAAGAGAAGCAATTGGTAAGATCATGGCTTATTTGCCTAACCCTGTAACTAGATGCTGAGCCCCTTTCTGGCAGGGGCTTTATCTGCAGAACTCCAGTACTGGACGTGGTGATTTGCCCAGAGTGTGAACCTGATTCATGTTCCTGGGTGTGTGGTGAGGAGCACAGGTCGGGGATTCAGACTGACATTGTTCAAACCCCTACTCTGCCAGTTGCCATGAATCTTGGGCAAGTGGCTTAATCGTTCTGTGCCTCAATCTCATCACCTGAAAAGTTGGAAAAATAGGAATGCATACATCATAGGGCCATTGTGAGCCTTAACTGAAATAATAAATATAAAGGGCTTAGAATAATACTTGGGCCCATAGCAAGCTTTTAATAAGTATCAATCACAATTTTGAGATATAGAACAGTACAATCATTGAAAGTAGGATTCTGAAGCCATCCTAAGAGAGTTTTAATACCTGTTCTATTATATGTCCTAATTTTCCAGGGTAATCTTAATTTCTTTACGCAGATTTTTATATGACAAACATTCAACAAACACTGATGTTATATAAAAGGGCTAAGTGAATGAACTATTTACAAGATAAAATTAATCCCAGGTAAGTAGTTCTAACAATGCTAATTCCTACACCTGGTTTGGGTTTGTGGTCTTGTTTTTCACATTGATATTAATGTGAAATATTCCATTAGATGTGCCTAGTTTATAAACTGGAAGATAAGTCTATACCCTGTCCTTCTTTTCCCTTTCCCACCGCTGTCATACCAGCCATACCATGTAATTCAGATGATGATAAATCATGGTGTCAGAAGGAACTTGTATCAATACATCTCAACATAGCAAACATTTTCCTAATCAGCCAAGTCTTACAAACAGGGAAAGGGGATGGATTGATACCATCTTACAGGGAAGGAAGAATTGGATTTCAGAGCTTGGCTGTTTCACCTCTCACATTACCCAGGAGAAATAAAAAAAGTAAAATAATATCCTAGGAAACTGCATGGTGGTTTCTAATATGAAAGACTTTTAGTGACTTACTGCTGTTTGCAGTAGCGTTTCATAGCTTCTGACAGTAGAAAGCTTGCTAAGGAAAAAAAAGATACCACCACCCACATTTTGTCTGGAGTTAATATGTATTTTTCCTCTTGTCAGAGTGTGGGAGGCTCTCTGTTTATATAATTACAGCTTTCAAAAATCACTTAAATAGACATGAGCAAAGAAGTGAAATTGCATGCGGAGTATTCGGATGACACTGAATCTGTCAGGTCTATGGGATTTTCGTACAAAAACTGAGATGGTTTTCGACTCTCACTTGGATGGAACTGTGCTTTGCTGGAGGTTGGGAAACAGCTTTTCCATATTGCTGACAATCTTGACAATGGTCCTGATGAATTATCTGTACTAGACATGCTCCCAAACCAACTGAATTCCCTTCTGTCAAGGAGATTTGGAGAAAAGCACTGAGCTTTGTCTTTTCCTGCAGCCTGGGGCACCATACTTCCAAAGGGATTAGGAGGAGGAAGGCAAATCCCGACCAAACCTGCTACCCTTTTCCTTCCATTGCTAATGGGCTATCTTTGTATCATATAAAGATGTAAGAATGGATATATAAGAAATGGGCAGTCATGATGGAATTACACTTGTATTTATAAGGGGCAAGTATTCACCTGCACTCACTGTTATTCATTTTTTTTTTTTTGAACAGGTAAAAATAATTACCAGTTTCTTCCTTGACATTCTTTTTTTGTTTTCTCATACTTCATTTTTTAAAAATTGTTTTACTTTACATATTATTTCTAAACAGTTTTATTGAGGTAAATGTAGTAGACTTTAAACTGCACATTTTAAAAGTGTATAATTTAAGTTCTGACATATGTATATACCCTTGTAGCCAATCATTAAAATCAAGAAATAAACATATCCATCATGCCCAAAGTTTTCTTGTGCCCCTTTTTAATGGCTCTTTCCTGCCCCTCCCTGTTTTCCACCTCACCCTGCCCCTACCAGCGCCACCCCGTCCCTTGGCAACCTGCTGCTCTGCTTTCGGTCTTGATAGATTTGTTGCACTCTCTAGAATTTCATAGAAATGAAATCATACGGAATGTACTCTTTTTTAAGGACTTTTCTCACTCAGCATAATTATTTTGAAATTTATCTGTCTGGTATGTATTAGTTCTTTCCTAGAGTAGTGTTCCATTGTATGGATATATCACAGTTTGTTTTTCCCTTCAACTGTCCATGGGCATTTGAGTTGTTTCCAAATTTAGGCTACCAGAAATACGGCTGCTATGACATTTGTGTGTAAGTCTTTGTACAGATACATGTTTTCATTCCTCCTGGGTAAATATCTTTTTTTATAAAAAGAGTTTATTTATTTATTTGAGAGAGAGAGAGAGAGCACACATGTGAGCAGGTGGAGAGGTAGAGGGGGAGGGAGAGGGAGAGAGAATCTTGAGGAGACGAGGAGCCCACACCGGGCTCAATCTCCTGACCCCTGAGATCATGACTTGAGCTGAAACCAAGAGTCCGGCACTTAACCAACTGGGCCACCCAGACATCTAAGAAGGGGATGTCTGAATCACATGGTAGGTATATTTTTCACTTTTAGAGAAACTGCTAAATTATTTTCCATAGTGGTTATACCATTTTAGATTCCCCTAGCAGCACTGAGAATTACAGTTCCCCATATCACCTGCACTTGGTATCGTCAGATATTTTAACTTCAGTTTTTCTAACAGGTATGGAGTGTATATCACTGTGATTTTAATTTATAGTTCCCCAAGGCCTAACGATATTGAGTATCTTTTCGTGTGCCAGTTTGCCAACCTTATATCTGTTCATATCTTTTGTCCATTTTTATTGAGTTTTTTGTTTTCTTCATATCAAGGCTTGTTTTCTGTTTTCAAATATGTTATTCTATTTTTTTAATTAATATGCAACAAAATGGACTTTTTGGTGCACAGTACTATGAATGTTGCCACATGTATGATTTCATGTAACTGCTACCACAATTAATATACAAAAGAGCTCCATCACTGCAAAAACCCCGTCTAGCGGCCCCTTTCTAGTCAATTTTCTGCTCCCTTCCAACCTTTGTTCTGTTCTTGATTCTATAGTTTTGTCTTCTCAAAATTGTCATATAAATTGTATTATATGATACATTTTGAGACTGGCTTCTCTCACCCAGCATAATGCCTTTGAGATTTATCCAGTTGTTACATCAGTAGTTTGTTTCTTTTTGTTGCGGGGTACTGTCCCATTGCATGGATACACCACAGTTTATTATTTGTTGAAGGATATTTGAGTTGTTTCTAGTTTGGGGTAATTATGAGTAATTTTATGTACAGAGTTTTGTGGGAACACAAGTTTTCATTTCTCTAGGAAAAAATACCTAGAAATAGGACTCCTTGATCTTATAGTAAATGTTTGTTTAAAATACACTTAAAGAAAGTGCCACTTTTTCCAGAATGGCTGTATTGTTTTGCATTTAACAAGGTATGTGAGATCCAGTTGCTCATTGGAATTTAGGATTGTCAGTATTTTATATGTTAGCCATTCTAATAGGTATGTAGTAGTATCTCATTTTGTTTTAATTTGCATTTCCCTAAATGCTGCCGGTTATGAATTCCTTACATATTTTGGGTATTTAACTCCTCACATATACGATTTGCAAATATTTTCTCCCAATGTGTAGGTTGCCTTTTCATTTGTTAATTGTTTCTTTAGCCATGCAGAAGCTTTTTAGTTTGACGTAGTCGCATGTGTTCATTTTTTATTTTGTTGCTTGTGCTTTTGTTTTTTGCTTTTTTTTTTTAAAGGTGTTATTTTATTTATTTGACAGAGAGAGCAAGAGAGGGAACACAAGCAAGGGGAGTGTGCAAGGGAAAAGCAGGCCTCCCACTGAGCAGGGAGCCCGATGCGGGGCTTGATCCCAGGACCCTGGGATCATAACCTGAGCCGAAGGCAGACGCTTAACGACTGAGCCGCCCAGGCGCCCCTGCTTGTGCTTTTGGTGTCATATACAAAAAGTCATTGCCGAGACATTTCAAGGAACTTATATTTTTTTCTAAGTGTTTTATGGTTTCTAGTCTTTTAAGTTTGTCATGCATTTTGGGTTAATTTTTGTGAGTGATGTAAGATAAGGGTCCAATTGCATTCTTTTGCATATGGATATCGAGTTTTTCAAATACCAATTGTTGGAAAGACTGTTCTTCCCTATTGAGTATTCTTGGATCCCCTGTCAAATATCAATTAGCCATACATGTGTGGATTTATTTCTGGGCTCTATTCTGTTCTACTGATCTGTGTCTGTGTTTATGCCAACACCACACTATTCTGTACTATAGCTCTGTAGTGTAGTTTCTAATCAGGAAGTATGATGCCTTCAAGTTTGTTCTTTCCCAGGATTGTTTTGGCTGTTTGGAGTCTGCAGTCTTCAGTGGTTCCATATAAGTTTTAGGATTTTTTTTTTTCTATTTCTGTAAAAAACGTCATTGGAATTTTGGTAGAGATTACCTTAACTGTATTGTTGGCTTTAGGTAATATGACCATCTTAACAATATTAATTCTGCTACACAAACACTGGGAGCCTTTCCATTTATTTGTGTCTTCTTCAATTTCTTTCACCAGGTTTTACAGTTTTCATTGTTCAAATCTTGGACCTTTTTGGTGTGCCCCCAAATCAGTGGGACTACAAGGTGGGCTTCATAATTGGTAGGCAGGTGGCTATGGTTCACTGCTGGGTGATGTTGCCAGCCAGGCCCTCTGGTTGAGTGAAGTCTATTATTCTACTCCACAGTTAGATGGGGCTGGAGACCGTGCTCCATAGTTGGGTGGGGTCACTGTCCTGGCTTCCTGGTTGGGTGGGTCTGCTAACTGTGTTCAATAATTGGATAGGGCCTTATGCTTGGCTCTGCTGCTGGGTGAGATTGTATGTTGGCAATACTCTAGGCTAGGCTCTGAGGCTGCTCAGTGTCACTGTTCAGATTCCCTTGTTATGCCAGGATAAAGGCTACACTAAACATTTGGACAGGTTTGCTGGCTTAGCTCCCTGCTGGAGTGAAACATAAATTGTGCTTCTGGATATCTGTGGCCAGGCCTCTCAGAGGGGTAGGATTAGAGGCTACACTGAGCAGTTGGGCAGGACTGGGAAGTTGCTCCCCTTCTGGGATGGGGCTACAGAATGAGCTCCACATCCAGTATGGCCCATCGGCTGGGGATCCAATCAAGTAGAGCTGTCAACTCAGGTCCCTGGTCTATAGATAGGCAGAGCTGCTGGCTGGGATGTCTGCTCAAGTGGCCCCTGCAAGCAGGAATGTGAGCCACCAAAATCTGACTGCTGTCTGCTGTAAGCCCCATTCCCCCTTCTCCATCCCTAGTGGTCAAGCTCTATTTCTCCAGTGATCCCCTAGAGGTGAGACCAGAGTGAGCATCCCAGGAAGCAAACCATATGCTGGCAGAGCTAAATGTCCACCTCTAGGGTCTGTTTTCCCACTGGAGAAACTGTAGGTCCAGGAGGGCACTCTCTGTGTGGTGATTTGCCAGCCTAGGGGAGAGGCGATGTGGTCACTGTGAAGTCCTTCCTCGTACCTTCATAATGTGGTCCTTCTCAGTTGTTGTTTTGTAGGGCAGGTGCTTCAGCACCCACTGTGGGGGCTGGGATTGCCACTGTGGTGTCCTGTGTATGGAGAGTTGCTAGTTAGTCTTCTTGTGAGAGGAATTGAAGTCAGAAATGACCTATGTCACCATTTTGATAGCATCTCTCTTTCTCTTGAGTTACCTTTGATCATTTGTGTCTTTCCAAGAATTTGATCAATTATATTGATCTCAAAAGAATCATTTTTATGTTTCATTGGTTTTATCCATTGTTTTTCAGTTGCTATTTATTTCTGCTCTGATATTTATTATTTCTGCTTACTTTGGGTTTAATGTGCTCTTGTTCTAATACCTTAAAGTTGATCCTGAGGCCATTGATTTACTTTTTTCTATTATAGATGATCAGTTCTATAAAATTTCTTCTAATTACTGCTTAATGGAATACTGCAAATTTTGATATGTTATGTTTGTATGTTCATTCAGTTCACAATGCTTTCTAAATCTTCCTTTAAATTTTTTTTTAACCCATGTAATTTTAGGAGTGTATTATTTATTTTCCAAATTCCTTGGGCTTTTCCAAAAATATTTCTTTTGCTAATTTTGAATTTAGGTTTGTTATGGTCAGAAAACATACTTTGAGTACCTGAGTCTTTTCAAATTTATTGATAGTTTTGTTATGGTCTAGAATATGGTTGACCTTTGTTAATAGTCTATGTGCACTTAAAAAAAAAAAGGGCGATCTTGTAGAGTTTCTTGGAGAGTTCTACAAATGTCGCTTTTAAGACAAATTGATTGATTAGTGTTTTTTTTATGTCATCTATCTTCTTACTCTCTGTTTAATTATTCTGTAATGACACAGGGATATTGCAATATTTGACTGTAATTGTGGATATGTCCATTTCTTTTTTTTTTATGTTTTTTTATTATATTATGTTAGTCACCATACAGTACATCCCTGGTTTCTGATGTAAAGGTCAATGATTCATTAGTTGCGTATAACACCCAGTGCACCATGAAATACGTGCCCTCCTTACTACCCATCACCAGCCTATCCCATTCCCCCACCCCCTCTCCTCTGAGGCCCTCAGTTTGTTTCTCAGAGTCCATAGTCTCTCATGCTTCATTCCCCCTTCTGATTACCCCCCCTTTCTTTATCCCTTTCTTCCCCTACCAATCTTCCTAGTTCTTATGTTCCATAAATGAGAGAAATCATATGATAATTGTCTTTCTCTGCTTGACTTATTTCACTTAGCATTATCTCCTCCAGTGCCGTCCATGTTGCAGCAAATGTTGAGAACTCGTTCTTTCTGATAGCTGAGTAATATTCCATTGTATATATGGACCACAACTTCTTAATCCAGTCATCTGTTGAAGGGCGTCTCGGTTCCTTCCATGATTTAGCTATTGTGGACATTGCTGCTATGAACATTGGGGTGCATATGGCCCTTCTCTTCACTACGTCTGTATCTTTGGGGTAAATACCCAGTAGTGCAATGGCTGGGTCATAGGGTAGCTCAATTTTTAACTTTTTAAGGGACCTCCACACTGTTTTCCAGAGTGGCTGTACCAACTTGCATTCCCACCAACAATGTAGGAAGGAACCCTTTCTCCACATCCTCTCCAGCAATTGCTGTTTCCTGCCTTGTCAATTTTTGCCATTCTAACTGGTGTAAGGTGGTATCTTAGTGTGAGTTTGATTTGAATTTCCCTGATGGCTAATAATTTTGAACATTTTTTCATGTGTCTGTTAGCCATTTGTATGTCATCATTGGAAAAGTGTCCGTTCATACCTTCTGCCCATTTTATGATTTGTTTATTTGTTTCTTGCGCATTGAGTTTGAGAAGTTCTTTGTAGATCTTGGATACCAGTCTTTTATCTGTAGCATCATTTGCAAATATATTCTCCCATTCCGTGGGCTGCCTCTTAGTTTTTTTGACTGTCTCCTTGGCTGTGCAGAAGCTTTTTATCTTGATGAAGCCCCACAAGTTCATTTTATCTTTTGTTTCTCTTGCCTTTGGAGATGTGTCATGAAAAAGGTTGCTTTGGTCGATGTCGCAGAGGTTGCTGTCTATGTTCTCCTCTAGGATTTTGATGGATTCCTGTCTCACATCGAGGTCTTTCATCCATTTGGAGTTTATCTTTGTGTATGGTGTGAGAGAGTGGTCAAGTTTCATTCTTTTGCATGTAGCTGTCCAATTTTCCCAGCACCATTTATTGAAGAGACTGTCTTTTTTCCACTGGATGTTTTTTCCTGCTTTATCAAAGATTAGTTGCCCAAAGAGCTGAGGGTCCATTTCTGGGTTCTCTATTCTGTTCCATTGGTCTATGTGTCTGTTTTTGTGCCAGTACCATGCTGTCTTTGTGATCACAGCTTTGTAGTACAGCTCGAAATCTGTCATTGTGATGCCCCCAGCTTTGTTTTTCCTTTTCAACAGTTCCTTGGCGATTCGGGGCCTTTTCTGGTTCCATACAAATTTAAGGACTATTTGTTCCAGTTCTTTGAAAAATGTCATCGGTATTTTGATTGGGATAACACTGAAAGTGTAGATTGCTCTGGGTAGCATGGACATTTTAACTATGTTAATTCTTCCGATCCATGAACATGGAACATTTTTCCATCTTTTTGTGTCTTCCTCAATGTCTTTCAAGAGTGATTTATAGTTTCTAGAATATAGGTCCTTTACGTCTCTGGTTAAGTTAATTCCAAGGTAACGTATGGTTTTTGGTGCTATTGTAAATGGGATGGATTCCCTAATTTCTCTTTCTTCAGTCTCATTATTCGTGTATAGAAATGCAACTGATTTCTGAGCATTGATTTTGTATCCCACCACATTACTGAATTGCTCTATAACTTCTAATAGTTTGGGAGTGGATTCTTTTGGGTTTCCCATATAGAGTATCATGTCATCTGCGAAGAGAGCCATTTTGACTTCTTCTTTGCTGATTTGGATACCTTTTATCCCTTTTTGTTGTCTGATTGCTGTTGCAAGGACTTCTAGTACTATGTTGAATAATAGTGGCGAGAGTGGGCATCCTTGTCATGTTCCTGATCTTAAGGGAAAGGCTTCCAGCTTTTCCCCATTGAGAATGATATTTGTTGTAGGCTTTTCATAGATGGTTTTTTTGAGATTGAGAAATGTACCCTCTATCCCTACACTCTGAAGGGTTTTAATCAGGAAAGGATGCTATATTTTGTCAAATGCTTTTTCTGCATCAATTGAGAGGATCATATGGTTCCTGAATCTTTTCTTGTTGATATGATGTATCACACTGATCGATTTGTGAATGTTGAACCACGCTTGCATCCCAGGGATGAATCCCACTTGGTCATGGTGGATAATCCTTTTAATGTACTGTTGGATTCTATTAGCCAGGATCTTGTTGAGGATTTTGGCATCCATATTCATTAGGGAAATTGGTCTGTAATTCTCCTTTTTGATGGGGTCTTTGCCTGGTTTGGGGATCAAGGTAATATTGGCCTCATAGAATGAGTTTGGTAGCTCTCCTTCTGTTTCTATTTTTTGAAATAGCTTTAGGAGAATAGGTATTATTTCTTCTTTGAATGTTTGGTAGAATTCCCCAGGAAAACCGTCCGGGCCTGGAGTTTTGTTATTTGGAAGGTTGTTTATCACCGACTCAATCTCTTCATAATTCATTGGCTTGTTTAAAAAATCAGTTTCTTCCTGTTTTAGTCTTGGTAGTTTATAGGTTTCCAGGAAGGCCCCATCTCTTCCAGATTGCTTAATTTATTGGCATATAGCTGTTGATAAAAGTTTCTAATAATCCTTCCAATTTCATTGGTGTTGGTTGTGACCTCTCCTTTTTCATTCATAATTTTATTAATTTGGGTCCTTTCTCTATTCTTTTGGATAAGTCTTGCCAGTGGTTTGCCAATTTTATTGATTCTCTCAAAGAACCAGCTTCTAGTTCTGTTGATCTGCTCTACTATACTCCTGGTTTCTAATTCATTGATTTCTGCTCTAATCTTGGTCAACTGCTTCCTCCTGCATGGATTAGGCCTGTCCCTCTGTTGCTGTTCCAGCTTCTTGAGGTGAGAATATAAATACTGCATTTTAGATTTTTCTATTCTTTTGAGTGAGGCTTGGATGGCTATGTATTTCCCCCTTAGGACTGCCTTTGCAGTATCCCATAGGTTTTGGACCATTGTGTTTTCATTCTCGTTGGTCTCCGTAAATTGTTTAAATTGATTTTTGATTTCCTGGTTTATCGAGTCATTCCTGAGCAGGATGGTTCTTAGTCTCCAAGTGTTTGAGTTTCTTCCAAATTTTTCCTTGTGGTTGAGTTCCAGTTTCAGAGCGTTGTGGTCTGAGAATATGCAGGGAATAATTTCAGTCTTTTGGAATCGGTTGAGACCTGTTTTGTGACCCAGAACATGGTCTATTCTTGAGAATGTTCCATGGGCATTAGAATAGAATGAGTATTCTTTGGTTCTGGGGTGTAGTGTTCTATATATATATCTATGAGGTCCAACTCGTCGAGTATGGCATTCAAAGCTCTTGTTTCTTTGCTGATTTCTTGCTTAGGTGATCTGTCTATTGCTGATAGTGGAGTGTTGAGGTGTCCTACTATTAGTGTATTTTTATCTATATGTCTCTTTATTCTGGTTAAGAGTTGGCTTGTGTATCTTGCTGCTCCCCTGTTGGGGGCATAGATATTTATAATTGTCATATCCACTTGTTGGATACATCCTTTAAGAATAATATAGTGCCCTTCCGTGTCTCTCACTACAGTCTTTAGTTTAAAATCCAATCTGTCTGATATGAGAATTGCTACCCCAGCTTTCTTTTGAGGTCCATTGGCATGAAAGATGGTATTCCATCCCTTTACTTTCAGTCTGGATGTATCTTTAGGTTCAAAATGAGTCTCTTGTAGACAGCAAATGGATGGGTCATGTCTTTTTATCCAATCTGCAGCCCTGTGGTGTTTATGGGAGCATTTAGGCCATTTACATTGAGACTGATTATTGAGAGATATGATTTTAATGATGCCATGTTGCCAGTAAAGTCTTTGTTTCTATAGATTGTGACTTTCTGTTCTGTATCACTCTTGGGGCCTTTTTACTTTTATAGAAACCCCTTAATATCTCCTGTAGGGCTGGTTTCATGGTTACAAAATTGGTCAATGACTGGCGATTCTGGAAGGTCTTTATTTCTCCATCAATTCTGAATGACAGCCTTGCTGGATAGAGGATCCTTGGCTGCATGTTTTTCTCTGAAAGAGCTTTAAAAATGCCCCCCCCAACCCTTTCTCTCATTCCAGGTCTGTGTAGACAGGTCTGACATAATTCTGATACCTTTGCCTTGGTATGTGAGAAATTTCTTTGCCTTGGCCGCTTTCAATACTGTATCCTTGGATCTAATATTTGCGAATTGCACTATGACGTGACGTGGCATAGGTTTGTCGTGGTTGAGCTTGGGAGGGGTCCTCTCTGCCTCTTGGACATGAATGTTTGTTTCCCTTGCTAGATTAGAGAAGTTTTCAGCTACAATTTGTTCAAATATCTCTTCTGGACCTCTGTTTTTCTCCATCCCCTCGGGGATGCCGATGATTCTGACATTGGAACGTTTCATTGAGTCAGTAATCTCCCATAACCTACATTCCTGAGCGTGGATTTTTTTGAGTCCATATTCTATTTTCGCTTTTTCTTCTACTAACCCATCCTCCAATTCGCTGATACGTTCTTCTGCCTCATTCACCCTGGCTGTCAGAGCCTCTAGTTTTGACTGCATTTGGCTCATAGAATTTTTAATTTCTGCCACATTCACTCTCATTTCCGCCCTTAGAGATTCTATATTCTCATTAACATTTGCGTTAATACTTTTTTCAAGTCTACACATCAACTTGACCATTGTTACTCTGAATTCCATTTCTGATAATTTGGTTATATCCATATCCATTAGTTCTGTGGCAGAGGCCACAGACTCATTGTCTTTTCTTTGCTGGGGGGGATTTCTCCTTCTCGTCATTCTGATGAGGAGAGGTTGCGGGGTTGTCCAGAGCCCAAATTATTGACTGGGACCCAGGCCGTGCGCCCTTGTTTTATAGGGATCTTAGGGATGTGGGCTTCTTGATTTTTCAGCCTGCCTTCTGGGGGGAGGGGCCTGATGCGCCGATACTCAGGCAACCCTGTTTGGGTAGAGTCTCCGCATCCCGTGCAAGGGGGGATGGGGATGGACATCCTGTGAGCCCGTCTTTCCAGGCTTTTGTTCTCTGGCGGCTTTCCCTGGCGGTTTGCTGTGCCTCTTCTGAGAGTCAGAGCAGCAGTGGCTGAAACTAGCCTTTGTTTCAGAACAGAGGGATCGTGGACCGTTCTCCACCGATGTTCTGGCCACTTTAACTCTGTTTCTGTTGGTGCTGCTGAACCCTGCAGCGTCCAGGGATGTGCGCCCCACACCCGGTGTCCCAGCCCTCACTTCCAGGGCCGGAGCGTCCCTGTCCTTTGTGTTTCTAACACCGCCAGCCGCCAGCCGCCCGCCGCCTGCCCGCGCGCGCTCCGGAAGCTCCCGGTCTCAGTCTGGATCCAGTGAGCGCACCGGGATTCCGGTGTTCCGCGAGATGCCTGGTGGCGCGCGCACCTGGCTCCCGGTCTCAGTCTGGTTCCAGTGAGCGCACCGAAGCTCCGTTTTAGTCTGGTGGCGCACGTTCCAGGGCTCATCGGTCTCAGTCCGCTCTCTTGCAGGAGCCGTCCGTGAGTCTGCCCGCTCCCCCGTGCAGGTGGCTGCCGCTTCCTGGCGCCCAAACGCGGCGGCTCCCTCCCCCTTCCGTTTATCTTCCGATATCTGTGCACGGTTTCATGGCTCCCCACTTCGTACCTCAATACTCAGCGCTGGAGATGTTCATTTGTAGAGTTCCAGATGCATCATCCTGCGTCTCAGGCTGATTCCGTGGATGTTCAGGCTGGTCTGGTACCTATCCAACTCGACTCAGGGGACCGGCTGAAAAAGGGGTCCCCTACTCCTCCGCCATCTTCCCTAGATCCACTCGATATGTCCATTTCTTGTACTTCTGTTTTGCTTCTTGTATTTTGAATCTTTATTGTCATGCACTAAAATGTTGTTATGTTCTCTTGATAAATCCACACGTTTATCATTAAGAAATGACTTTTTAAAAAATCCCTGGTAATATTCTTTCCTATGAAATTTACTTTGTCTGATATTATATAGCCATTCCAGTTTTATTTGACTAATGTTACAATGGTATATCTTTTCATATTCAAATTTTAACAGACTTATATCTTTCTATTTCAAGTGTCTTTCTTGACTATGACATAGAGTTGAATCTTGTTTTTGGATTTAATCTGAATCTTTTATCTTTTAACTGAGTGCTTGGATCATTTGTTGCAATGTGTTTATTTATATGGTTAGGTTTAAAAATACCATCTTGGTACTTGTTTTCTATTTCTCACATTTGTTCTTTGCTCCTCATTTTCTTTTTTTTAAAAACATTTTCTGAGTCCATAGTCTCTCATGCTTCATTCCCCCTTCTGATTACCCCCCTTTCTTTATCCCTTTCTTCTCCTACCTATGGACTCTGAGGAACAAACTGAGGGCTTCAGAGGGGAGGGGGGTGGGGGAATGGGATAGACTGGTGATGGGTAGTAAGGAGGGCACGTATTGCATGGTGCACTGGGTGTTATACGCAACTAATGAATCATGGAACTTTACATCAAAAACCAGGGATGTACTGTATGGTGACTAACATAATATAATAAAAAAAATATTATTATAAAAAAAAGTGAAGTTTTGAGACTTGAAAAAAAATAAAAACCTTTTCTGAGTTAATTAAGTACTTTTTATAATTCTATTTTATCTCTTTGTTTATTTCTTTAGTGACAACTTTTGTTGTTCTAGTGATTGCTTCAGGGTTTATAGTATACATCTTTAACTTACCACACTGTACCTTAGAGACATTATCCTTTATGTATATGATAAGAAAATTAAAACAATAAACTTACACTTCTTCACTCTTGACATTCATAGTTTTATTACCATATATCTCACTTCTAAATATGTTATATGTTATAAACTTGATACTAAATTATAATTATTTTTGAGTAAGTATTCAATTGTCTTTTTAAAAGATTTAAATAATAAGTAAAAAATTCTTATTTTTCCATGTAGTTGCCATTTATCACAATCTTTATTTCTTTGTGTAGATCTGTATTTTCAACTGGTATTTTTTTCTTTCTAACTGAAGGATTTCCTTTAATGTTTTCCATGCAACAGATTTGCTGGTGATAAATCATTTCAACTTTTGTATGTCTGAAAGAGCCTTTGTCTGTCACTTTGCAAGATGTTTTCATTGAGTATAGAATTCGAGTACTTTAGAGGTGTTGTTCCTCTGTCTTCTTGCTTGTAAAATTTCTAACAAGAACTGTCTTGTTCTTTTGTATATAACATTTCTCTTCTTTCTGACTGCTCTTATGATTTTCTTTATCACTGGTCACTAGCATTATGCTTACAACGTGCTTTGTGTAATTTTCTTCATGTTTCTTAAGCATAGCCTTTTGAATCTAAGCTTTATAGTTTTTCTTAAATTTAGAAAAAATTTAGCCATTACTCTTTGTTTCTCTGTCATGACCACCCCCCCCCCCCGCCTTTTTTGGATACTCCAATTACATGTTTGACTTCTTAAAGGTGACCAACAGCTTGCTGCCTACTGACACTCTATTTATGTGTGTGTGTGTGTGTGTGTGTGTTTCCTGTGTGTTTATTTTGGATAGTTTTTATTGATATATCTTCAAATTCACAAATCATCTCTTCCACAATGCCTAATCTGCCTTTCTTATTATAGGTTATATTTCCTGCTTCTCTGCATGCTTGGTAATTCTCATTGGATGCCTGAGATTGTGAATTTTACCTTTCCTTATGATAGGTATGTTTATGTTGTTAAAAATATTCTTGAACTTTGTTCAGGGATCCAGGTAATTACTTGGGAATTGTTTGATGTTTTTAGATCTTGCTTTTTAAGATATGTTTGGCATGACTGGAGCAGTATTAATCTAGGGCTAATTTTACCCCACTATAGAAATGAGACTTGTCTGAGTACTCTACTGAATGCACCATGGATTATGAGATTTTCTAACATGAGGCTGGTTGAACAGGCAATATTTATGGCCCGGTGTGAGTACTATTTCTTCTAGTTATTCTTTCCTTAATATTGGGTAATTTTCTCACATGTATGATAATCCTTTGCTGCATGCTTGAGGGGAATCCGCTGAAGATCTCTAGAGTTCTAGAATTTTCTCTCAAACTCTCTCAAAACTGTCAGCTGGAAGAATGACAGGGCTTACTTGTGTTTCCCATCTCATGAAGATCACTTTCCCCCACATTGCCTGACAGCAAATGTTTTGAAAATCAGTGCTTACTATATGTTGTTGTAACATACAGAGGAGTGGAAGGACAATATTCCACTTGTGTCTTTCACTTCTTTGTCATTTTTTAGAATATGAATATTTCATAGCTTGAAATCATTTCATGGGTCATCTTCCTGGGCCTCCTCATTTTTGGAGAAAAATCTTGTACTTAGCAAGAGGAAGTGAGCTGGCCAGACTCACTGTAGTAATCATCCAGTTATCCTTCTGGGAAGATAGTGCCTCTGTCTGTGTCTGTTGGTACTTAATGCTAACATCCTGGCTCTAGCAAGTTTGGGATTTTTTCTTGACTTTCACGTGGGAGGACCATAGTTTCTCTTTGGGGTGTTTCCGCTAAGTGTTCCATTTTAGTCATTGTGCCAAGGATTTCAAAATTTGCTTTTGGGGATTACAATCTTCTTCCACCTCTGCAACCAATCAAGGCTCAATCACCACTGGATCCTAACTGCTGCTGAAGAAACCTTGCCCTCCCTTTCTGGTGACCAACTTTGGTTTTATAACCCAACGCACAGACGGACACTGCAGCTGCGTTGTTGCTTTGATGTGACTTAAAAAGTGAGAGAAGCTGGTGCTTTTATTCTAGATGGGACTTGGGTAACTTTTCTCCAAATCCTTGCACATGTGGCCTGGGAAGCTTGCTGAGCCCACTGAAGCCTGGTTGCTGCCTGAAACTTCACTTCCTCTAAGAGATATGACTCATATCCACCACATAGAGGCCTTTTATTATCCAAAACAACAGTGTGGGAGTGGGGAGCCCTCTCTAGGAAATTAAAAGTGCCTAGGGTCAAGAAGAGAGCTCTGCAGGTTTCTGCTGCCCTTTTCCTTCATTCTGTACCAAGTTAGATATCTTCAAATTACCAACCAATTAATTTCTCTTTTCCTTTTCTCAGGAGGGTATAGGTCTCAGTCTTTTTAATTCAACTTCTTTAAGAAATCCTACTGCTATCTTCACCTTATTTTCACCAGGGTTATTCTGTACACTTCAGCTTTTTCAACTTTCTTTGACTGGGCTGGTAAATTTTCTTTTCTTTTCTAAAGATCCAGAATGAAGTATGAATTTTATTGTATGATTTATTTATGTGCACTCAATGGAGATTTAATCATGAGATATGTCTCTGATTTTCTTTATTACCTAGTTCAGGTCTTTTATAATATTTATTAATCATTTTCCTCACTTATACAACAAATATTTAATAAATAGCAGTTATGGACCTGGCATTATGATAGATACGGGTAGGCAATGGTAAATAGGAATTCACCTCTTGTCAAGAAATCTACAGGTCATCAGTCTACTAATAATTATAGGAAATTAAGAAACTATATAGGGGGCGTGTGGGTGGCTCCGTCAGCATCTGCCCTCTGCTCAGGTCATGATCTCAGGGTCCTGGGATCCAGCCCTGTGTTGGGCTCCCTGCTCAGTGGGAAGTCCCGGGGAGTCTGCTTCTCCCTCTCCCTCTGCCCCCCTCACTTATGCTCTCTCTCTCATACAGATGAATAAAATCTTTTTTAAAAAAGGAAATTATATAGCTCTTGTTGATCAAAGCGCTAAAATTGGTTTATTTTCCTTTGAGCTCCATTAAGAATTACTGCTTATGCCTTTGATTCAACAAGTATGCATTTCCTGGTAGTGTTGGTTATCATTTGTGTAGGTACAGAATATCTAGCAGGCATTATTTGTTATTTATTTATTTATTTATTTATTTATTTTAATTATTTGTAATTTAATTAGGACTTCCAATCATGGCATGGTTGAATAAGCCCCTACTGAACCTGATATACCTACAGATGAGATGCCAGTTATAAACTCTGAAAAACACGCATATGCACGCACACGCGCACACACACACACACACACACACACACACATCTGTGAACTGCAGAGATTTGAAAATGAACAGAAACAGGCAGATTCTGAAGGAGGGTAGACAATTAGAATAAGGGCAGCATGGGGTAAATTTCTTTTTTTACAGACTTCAGGCTGAGAAGCAGGGTAAAGTTGGCACTATTTGGAAGAGCCAAAACTTGAATTAAAAAGCCCAGTCTTCCTGCCAAAAGAGCCAGAGGATAGAATTAGGGGCAACCACAGTTGCTGGGAAGTGAGGGAAAAATTCTAGAGAGGAGAGATCAAGTGAGAAGGAGCCCTAATTATGTGTGTACATAAGAAGAGGAAGCAGAAGAGTTTTTTTGGAGGTTTTTTGTTTTTTTGGCTTTTTTTGCCTCCAAGGTGAAGTCATGTTTTACAATTTGGTAATAATCAGTAGCTCCTACATGAAGAATTATCAGGGGTTTGCCAGGCCCTAGGTATTGTGGCATTTTATTCTGATATGGCTACTGTTCTTTGTGAAGAATTCTATAGAATTTGGGAATTTTAAGGCCCCTAGCTTAATATCATTGCTATTACGTCAAATCCTCAATATTAACCTCCAAGACACTACAGCGTCTACCACATGGCATCAAAGACATTGACCCAAGCACTGGACTTGTCCCTGCAGAGGCATAAATGAGCATGATACCATCCATGCTCTTCAGCTACTCACAGTCTTAGAAATATTGCTTAGCCTATCGGACAGTGTTAGAGGGCATTCCCTGAGCAATAAATGGATATCAGGATCCCTGGATGGCCGATTTGGTCCTAAGGTTGCTTCTGTTACTGAATTTGTATCAATGAACTTACCATCAGAGTAAAATTATATGATCCAAATGTGAGAGAAGGATAAATTTGCCATGTTCTTAGAACATGTCATGTCACCTCACTTAGAAAGATAAGGACAATTGTTTAGGGAGGTAATTAGTCTTCTCAAAGTGACAAAATAAGAAATTCAGTTTTCGTTTTACTTGTTCAAGATATTTTTCTAATTCCTCCTCTGATAAGCAGAGATCTGACATCTAAGATTTCTTATTGTTGTTGTTTTATTTGAGAAGCAAAATAAGGTAGAGGAATCAGCTTCTAAAACAAGTCTTTTTGAATTCCAATCTTGGCTTTACTATTAAGAAGCCGTATGACTCAAGACAAGTTACGTCATATAGGATTGTTGTGAAGGTGGCAATAATTGGTACATATAAAACACTTAAAATAGTGCCTCAATAAACATTATTTATGATTATTGTTGAGCATTTTAAAAATACGATGAATCCAAGGTGGATAGTCTGATGTTGATTTAGAGACAAAATGATTCAAAATAATTTTAATTCTAATATTTATCTGTATGGGTTTTTTTCTTTAATTTTAAAGGAAACATTGCTTATTGCTTCAACAAACATGACAGAGGTTTCCTGCATTAATAGGAAGCTAACCCTACACTCTCTGCTACCATGCAAAGGCAGCTTGCCTTAGATAGTCTAACATATTCTAATAAAATGTATGCTCACATTCTTTTGCATCCCTGACAAAACCATTTAGACACAACAAATCAGGGCTGAACAGCACCTTCTTATATTTAGTTAGATGGCAAATTATTACTAATTAAGTTCTGTGCAGTTATGGTTCAAGTTAAAACAGTTCATTGCTCAAGCCAAGGTTTTTGTGACTATGGATATCTAGCATTTCCTTATGGCAGAATGAACTATACGTATGATCATCATGTTAACTTTAGGAATAATTTTCTTGTTCTTGGTCATTGTTTTTGGAATTCCCACCAATACAACCATAAACCAGAATTAAATGGTTATATTAAGTATATAGGGAGAAGACTGAATAAATTGAGGAATCAAGAATTTTTTTCCCCACATCCAGTAATACAGCATGAAAATCACCTCCGACTAATTTGGACTTTCAATTGCATTGATTCTCCTATGAGGAGAATATGAGAATTACATTTGCCTTTCCGAAATGTGTATTTTTTTAACATTATAGAAACCTTCAGTACTATTTGTCGATACTAATTTTAAAGTGCCCTATTCCCACTGTATCGTGAATAATGCCATTTTTAAAAGTAAACTGTATGTCACATCAAATATTTCTATCATAATTACCAGGAAACATGAAGCTTTATATCACTCATTATGTTGTAGGAATTCATTCCAAAAATATTTCTTGACTGGGAATTGATTTAATAGAGTTAAGGTCAAGTTTATTTTTGTATGAATTCACTAGGAAGTGGAAGGAAAAACGACTTTGGGATTCTGACAGATGTTAAACACGTCTTAAAGACCTCTCTCCAGCAACTATGTCTTGTCCACCAGTTGAGACTGTCCCAAATGGAAGACAGAACAAAAATACAAAGGTGAATTGAGTTGGGGAAAGAAGAATATAGTTCTCTAATACTTATAGTTATTTCTAGTGTCACTGTGGGTTTCTAATCTAGTTCAAATACTCTTTTACTGGTCTTTGTCATTCAATAATGCTTTTTCTTATAGATTGATGTCCTTCCTGTTTGAACCTGTTATCTATTACTTATTGCTTACCATATTATCAGGAGTAGTAAGATTTATAATTAGTAAACATCATTGAAATATGGTTTTATAAGTTGATGCGTTTTATATTTTCTCCTACTTCAAAAGATCATCACCTTTATCAGTTTCATAATGAAAATGGAACTTTAGACAATAGTAGAATGGCACCTGCTAAAACTTACTTGTACAAGGCACAAGTGTCATGCAAGGCAGAAAAGCCACTAGCTTGCTGTGGTGACGTCATGTTAACTCCTCACTGTTTCTTTTCTGCTTAGGAATTCAAGACAGACTTGTCAGTAGTAATTTCCAGCGTAGTTTTTAAAAACCTGTGAGTTCCTTTTTTATTAGTTTTAATAAAGAATCACTACTCCCTAAACTTACTTGGGAAATTATTAGCTATCAGCAAGATAGAAGACAAACATATATGATATTGACAGCAGTAGAAAGTAGGTCCCTGATGATGGCAATTAAGAGGTGAAAGTTACTTAAAAAAAATTATCCTAAATTAAGTTCTTTTTGAAGATGTAACTTGAATTCTAGAGAGTTGACAATTGAAACTAGTAGTGAGAAGTTGATTTTATAGTCTAACCTAGAAGCAGAAGATTTGTGCTGCTGAGCAGTAAAACTGAAATAGGGAGGAAAAGGCTCCACAGTGCTGGAACCAATGCAACCCATGATAAAACTTTCATCAGCAATGATTTTTTTTTCATAAAATCTAAGATAAGGACAACAGCAATCTCCCTGTGTACTAAAGTGGGGGTGAAATCATTGTCTTATTTCAAACAATTGTTTTGGTTCTCTGATTATCTGTAATGATTTACATTTTTTGTTAGACAATTTAGATTTAATCTGGGATTTGTCAGATTTGTGTTATGACTCTAGAACCGAATACGTAGTGTTGGTAGGGCCAGGTTCAACATCCACGTAATCAACTTACTGTACTGCAGTTCACTAAGTGTATGGGAAATGCAGCTTGACTGCAGTGCGATAATGTTATGATATAATAAGCCATCTGGTAATGGTGCCTAAGAAATAGAAGGCAAAACCCTGAGACTAGAATGAATGAATAAATGGCTGGCAGGCTTGCTGGATGAATCAGTGAATGAATACATGGAATCCATTGCCTTTATCAAGTCAGACTGGCTTTTTGAGACCTAGAGGACCTTGAAACTCTCCTGAAGTCCATCTGAGATAGGAACATTGGAGGTTCTATGGAGATATCGTGCTCCTAGTGGATTAGTTTGTTATGTAAGGGGCAATGAAACTTGAGTAGTGTTAGAAGTCAGAAGCCAACCAATGCTAACAGAACCTGTAAGGAGGAAAGTTCAATAATGAATGATTCTGTGTCGGATGTGGTTAACGACGTATAAGGACGTTGAGATGGCCCCCAGTGTAAGACCTGGAGAAGGAAAAGGGGCTTTCGAGTCTGCTGTCACTAAAGCCTGTTTTATAGCCTCAACTCTTCCCTGCCGTGTAGCTTAGTGCGAGAGACACCAATTATTGTCAACATGTTATTCAATTACTTTTTTAACCATCAGCTCAGAGAGAAATCATCTGAATGTCGACATCACTTTTTGGGAGAGATGGATGGGGAGACATAATTCAGGTTTGAAAGCAATCGTCTAAATTTACAGCTGTATGTGGTCAAACAACTATTGACGCTTGAGAGTTTCCAATTGCTGGTAATAGACTGGAAAAAAAGATAATGTGTTTGATCGATCAGCATGAACAAATTTCATTTAGGGGATCAATAACAGTTTATACTTGACAGAGCTGAGGGACCACATTTATTTTTCCCTTTGATTGAATAAATGTTTTCAATGGGACTGCAAATGTAAAGCAATCCTAACCATTTCTTCACTTGAGGCACAGCTCCCGCTACAGTGTTATTGCAAGCAATGTGTATTTAAAACTAATATACAGAAAAGTGGATAGCCAGGGGCTGGAGCAGTTGAATGAAACTAATGTACAGTTTATTAAAACACAACACATGGTAAGAGAAAGGTTTCATTTTCTTGGTGTTGAGCAACGGAAAAAATAGGAGAGAGACAGCACATTTCATGGTGCTAAGCTTTTTTGTGTTTTGTTTTATTTTGTTTGTCTCCCCCTCTTTTGATTAAGATTAAACCCTTCAATGGATGAAATAAATTATGAAACATATTAAATAGCAAAAAAGAATCAAATACGTGTGACGCATAACCCCGGGGTGAATCTTTCCATGCATGTGCCACACCATCTGCTCTGGCAATCTCCATACACACCTGGCTGCCCCTTTTTCCCTCCAGCCATCTTCCTACCAAATACAGCACCGAGCTCTGAAAACGTTTGTTAAATGAATAAACGGTTGAACCAACGACTACCGATAGTGATTTTCTGCCAAATGGCCTCATAGCTGAAGCTGATTCATGGCATTTCATGCGGACTCGGGAGCCAGTTCTGGGGTGTCTGCATGCCGTGCAGAATGCAAGCATTCCTCGTTTTATGGATGGAGGGACGGCGTCACAGGCCACGTGCAACTCCGCCAGACATTAAGCTAAAGGAGCGAGGTTTCCCCGCCGACTGTCTAGAAGATGGGGGGTCGGTGCTTTGGGAGTTCTGGTAACAAGAAGACGAAACTGGCGTTTTAAGCAGAGGAGTCCCCTGATCACTTTGGTTTTCCTTATACCTTAAAGAGAAATGGTTCTTCTTCTTTAAAACATAAGTTTCCAGCTGACAAGCTGAGAGTCATTTTTCTTAGCTCTCAGGGTTCCTTCCTGCAGAGGACCGTCATTTCTCCAGCCCTAAGCTCTCCTGTCTAGCCTTGGAAAACGCAGATGCTGGGTGCAGTTTTTTCTCTGCCTTAGTGATATTAGTAGAAAGCTTTCTCCAGGGGCCTCGGGTGAATCTCAATGATCGTCGAAATAACTCTATTGATATTCTGTGTTTCTGCTCCACAAAGACAGCGTGGTACAACTTAAAGGAACACAGCCATCAAGAGACTTTATGCAAATGATTGCCATTCAGGTGTCACTTAGAAGGAGAGGGGTGAAGTTTTCTCAGCAAAGAGTTTTCTTTCTCTGAACAATGCGTAAAAATTCCTCCCCAAAGAGGCTGGAGTTACATCACCCTGTAATTAAGTTGCCGATGATACAGATGACAGGCGCGCTTTGAAATGTGGGGGAAATGCCAGGAGTACGTGTGGCTTCTAGTCCCAGCTGCCTCCGCCAGCTCCACGTTCCCCGGCATGTGCCTCTGCGTGCGAGCTGAGAGGGTGAGAAGCGGCTCCTGAGCAGGAGAGCTGTGCCAGGTCTATTTTAGGCACCGGGGCTTTGAATTGTTTAAAATGCATATTGTTTGTGTACATCTCACAAAGGAAAATGCCAGCTCCGAGTGCCCTGGGCTGCTTGTATGTCAAATGATGAAGTCTTCAAGTCCTGCAGCCCAGGGGTCATTATCAATGGTGCTTCCAGGTCAGGGTATCCGCAGCGGAGTTAGAGGCAATGGTTGACCTTTTGCTGGCACTTCAGGGTAACACGGCTTCTTAGGGCATAAATAATCATTTTTAATTTGTTTGTCTGAGTTCTATTTGTTTAAGAATGCAAATGTATTATAACATATGTGACTTACAGATATTCTTTTGAGGAGGGGAAAGCCTTTTCCATAGCATTTCTTTTTCTTTTTCAACAAAACATTTAATGAAGGAAAGAAGATGACAGAATAAATAATCGAGATTAGTCAATTATACTCTGCTACTTGGCAGTTTGGGATGATCACTTAAAAATTGTACATTTTTCTTGCAGAGTGTGAGCTCCCTCAGGATCACGAAATACTCTCAGTTGTCTTCCTCGGATATTAGCTATCATTTAAAATGGTTTGATGATGCTTTAGAAACCTTCCAACTCTTCATTTGCCATTTGCCTTTAAATCAAAGTATTTTGTTTGATTCTGAGGAAATAAGTACCCGTACTATGCTTATTTTGGACCGAATTAACTTCTGATGTCACTGCACTCGAATAAAGAAGACTCAGGATTTCAGTCAACTTCTTTCTATTGCTATCAACTAGCACTGTCTACTCCTCACACACTGTGAAAGATCAAAAAATAAACCTGAGGCCTGTACCTTAACCAGCGAAATAAGGCAGAGAGGATCCTGGAAATACAGTGGTGAGCAATAATTAATTCCATTTTTCGAAGTTAATTATGAGAAGTGATTATTTGAAGATGCATGAGCGGCATGTTTCGTTCTAGTGAAAATTCACATTGGCCTTACGGATGGTATGAAGTCGCGGAACACCGTGTGATAAAGCATGGTTTTACACAACGAGAGCTATTGCAACAGTTAAGGTGACATTAGCTACTTTAACAACAGTGACAAATACATAATGGCACAAATGCAATAGAAATTTGTATTTTGGTCTCATATAATCCAAAACAGGGGCTCTGGATTGGTGGATGCCTTTCTTCTAAGTGATGACTCAAGAAGCCAGACTCCTTTCATCTTATGGTTTTGTCTTCTTCAAGCGTGGCACCCAAACATAGCTGAGATCCCCTTCCTGAGCTGGCAGAAAGAGAAAAAGCATGAAGGACTTTGTGTGGGAGGCTTTAACAGATAGGTCGCTTCCACTCAAAAGTCCTTGACTAGAACTTAGTTTAGTGGCCACACCCAACTGCAAGAAAGGGTGTTATTGTCGGGAAGAAGAAGAAATAGGTTTGGTGAAGAGTTAGCCAGCGTCTGGCAAAGCTAGGGTACTTTAAAAAGAACGTCACATCACTATTCCAGTGATAATAAACACCACGGTTGATGTGATAGCTTATACATCAATCCCCCAAAGAAATGCATTTATTTCTTTCGAAATAAGAGACTTCGAAATACTGCACTTTGAACTGTCCGAAGTGATGCCTACTTCTGGAAGGAGATATGGCAGAGGTCCCAGCCCTCTTGGAGAATTGCTGCATTGATGGAGAAAGGTGATGGGAACAGAAGTCAGCTCTGTTGTCAACCTTATGTTGGGCCTCTGGTGTTCAGACAGTCCTGGTTTCTGTCCAGACCCGAGGAAGGGTCATGCTCGAAAGCAAGTCATCCTATCTAAGAATGGCTTGGCCACTGAGACACTAGCTCTGAAGGCAGTAGGTGGTAAAGGCTTCCAAAAAATTCTATTTTTTTGGTAGCTGATCCCATTTTCTTTTGTTCTTTTGACATATTACAATCAGTTGTGTATATAGATAAATGACAGTGCCATGGGTACATTTAAAATAACCCATCCAGCTGAATCATGAATATTTAAAATCTTTAATTTAATCAGTCAAAGGGTTTTACATGTATTTAAAATGTGTGCGTATTCTAGGAGTCATTATGATTATTGTTAAGCCTGGTACATTTACAACTCCACATCTCTGTTTCGCTCCAGCTGTTTTCTAGTCCTTTTTTTTCCTTTCCTTTCTCTTTTTCATATTCCTTAACCTCTGCCCCTTAAACTAATAAATTAAGTTCCCGGTATGTGAAGGTGCTGTCCGTTCCTGTGTTGTAATGAATGCCTCCTCATTAATCAGAAAGCAGAGGTCCTGATGGAGATGTTTCCTTTCCTCCTGTGAACAAGATGTCACAGCGCTGTGTCCAGCTTGGACTAGCTCATTGGTCTCTATTTCTTGTATTCAGCACCCAGGTAAAGTCCATGAAAAGGATGCAAGGATTATTTAAACAACGACCAGAATGGTGGTGTTGAGATTACAGAGCCTATGCTGGTTTTGTAAACCAAAAAAGGCCAAACGCTTTTCTTTGGAGCAATGGGAATCCTATAATAATTACTATGTATCTCTGTACTTCACCTATTACAGAAGGTTATGAAATTTCTCTGAGTAGCTGAGCAATACAATTTGTATTTGTTATAATGAGATGAATTTAGCGAATAACTTGCAAAATTCATCTTATCCTCCTAGATGTCAGGGCAAATAAGTACCATGAATTTCTGTTGATTTCTTCATTCCAAAGTAAATAATGAGCAATGACTGAAATTTAAAGAGTAATTGCTCCTCTAGTCATTTGGCTAATGTAATATTGAAATAAAAGTTTTTTTTTTTTCATTGAAATTAAGAGTTTGTTATCTGAGTGTAAATCACTGACTTCTGAACATGGAAAATACTCTGTGGACATCAATTCACTGTCCACATTCTCAAGGTCCAGGATCGGTTTCTGTGATGGCGGGTGTCTATTGTGACTTCTGGTTGCCAAGAGATGATTAGTTTCAATGTTACATGCAGAAATTTTTCCTGGTATTTCTTGGGAGAATTGTACATTTTTCTGAATTCCAAATCTTGAGAAAAATCAGTTTAGAAATTAGGAAAATGGGGAAGAGTAATTTTACAGGAATTAAGGTTAAACAATCAACATAAAAACATTACTGAAGCAACGTCAAGTCAAAAGCAAGAGTAGGAAGTGCTGATATGTGGAGTCCAAGAAAAATGTTGATGTTTCCTGGAACCATGGCAAGAGCAAGGAGGAGAGAAGTAGTCACAATTCTAATGAGTCAGGCCTGCCTCATTATAGAGTAGCTATAAATGTGTTTGTGATCTTGTCTTTAGCTACTGGTTCATCATCCTTACAAATAAAAATAAATACTGGTAAGTTTATACATACAGTATACTTCATGTAAGTCCTGTGAGCGATGCTCCAAGAATAAACAAGTTTAGGGAGCAAAATAAGTCCTTAAATTGGTAATTTCGACATTTGATTCTGTGTAGTGCCTTTAACCTTGCTAGGAGATTAGAATGTTACTGTGTTCAAATACCACCCAATAATATTCACTGGCATTTTCCAGTGTTTGAATATACTCTATAGGTTACAGTTCTTTGTAAATAATCTTAAACTTAATAATTTTCATTTATTAAACAATTTATGGTATTCATAGTATCAAGTAAAAAATACAGAAAATGTTGAAATTATCTTAAGAAGTATAAAGAAAATCAGTTAGCTCATCATCAGATATGTTCGAAATCAGAATAAAATGTTCATTTATGATTATATCTTTTTTTAACAGAAAAGTTCTGAAACTTTTAATGTAACCCTATCAATGAATGATTCATGTTTATTATTATGGCCACTCATTACTATTACATAAAGAAAGTCTTATGAAAAATATAGTAATAACTTACGATTTTGAGAATTCTCAATAAATTGTAGGGATTCGTTTTTCATTCATGAATCCCAAAGATAGTGTTTATTAGGGATTTGGAAATACTATTCTATTCTCACAGTTAGTTGAAGTGAGAGAGTACCTTTAAACTCAGCAGATGGATTGAGCAATTGGACCTCCGGGGCGTCGTTTGAGAATCCCAATGTTAACAACTCTGTTCAATGCAAAATAATGCTTTTAACTCTAGTGATATCAACGTGGGGGGGGGGATTGAGGTACTATTTTGCTCTGTGAGGATCAGATACAAATTTAGATGAAGGGTCTAAGGTGAAATTGCCAAGGCACGAGTTAGGAATTTCAAACATAACAGGATAGATTATAACTCCAGGCAATAACTTTGAATATATGAATATTACTCAAAGCAGGTTGTTTTCTAAGGCTGATGTGAGTTGCCATGAAGTATACTCATTGAGTTAAAAGAGGTTCAAGTTGGAGTGCCTGGGTGGCTCTTGATTTCGGCTCAAGTCATGATCTCAAGATAGTGAGATCAGCCCCACCTGGGGCTCCATGCTGGACATGGAGCCTGCTTTAGTTTCTCTCTCTCCCTATCCCTCTGCTCCTCCCAGAACTTCCCCACCCCTTCAAGCTCTCTTATTCTTTCTCCCTCTCTCTAAAAAAAAAATGAGTTTCAAGTTATACCAAGTGCTTCTCTTAGGAGAACAGGGACTCTATACTATTGATTTCCTAAGGAAACATTCCTCTTCAGACTGTGTTCTGGATTGGTCTAGACTGGTGTGACATTGTGTGACTGGCTGAGTATAGGACAGCTTTAGATGCCTACACTTAGTAGCTGATGAGTTATTTTAAGACTGAAAGCCTTTGGAAATAAGAAGAAGCTTGCAGCAACATGGACACCCTTTAATTCTCCACCTGTGTTGTGTATTAATTATATGATCGGCAATTTGTCAGGCCTGAGTGGGAATCTAGGAGATGACCAAGAGGTGGATGACCTGGAAAGTCAGTTGTTTTACAGTCCTATCATCTGAAACAGGATAAAGATGAAAGTGGAGCCTTCATTTTTGTGGCAGGTGGGGTGGAATGGAAATGAGGGGGTCTGAGTTCTAACCTTGGTTCTATGGGCCACTGGATAAGTCATTTGTTCTCTCCAACTCTGAAGATCTTGTTCATAAAATAAGAGACCAAGCTGGATGAGCTTTTCAATTAACTATATCAGTAAAGGAGTCTCATTTTCACTGGTAGTGCCTTGGTTCAGGTCCTTATCAACTCCAACTTGACCATTCCAATTATCACCTAGTTTCCAGTCTCACTTTTCTCTACCCTGTCTTCTATGTTCCTGTTAGATATCTTCTGAAAACACAGATCTGATCATTTCACTGCTCTATTTACAACTCCACAATGGTTTCCAGTTTCCTCTAAAATGAAGCAAATTTATTTTGTGTGGCATCTAAAGCTCTTCATGGTTTCATTCTATTTATATCTTTAGCGTCATTGGTCTTTGTCCCTCAGAATATATCCATAGTTATACTTTACCCATCCACTAAAAAGATGAAATATATAAAATTGAAAGATTTTACTCAGGCCCTACTCTTTATTTTAAGCTGCGTATATTTATACTAGCTATTACACCTGAAAGAAATGCTTTCCTCACCATTTGCCCCTAGTATTCTTCCTTTCAGTCTGCAACATTCAAATGAAATGTTTCCTGCTTCCCCATGATGAGAAGCATTGATCATCTCTGAATTTATGAAACCATTGTATCTAACACATACTTCTATGTGATTATAATTATATTGCATTAAAATTCTCTATTCATAATAATTTTTTAACAGTCATTGAATCTCACTTTTGCATATTTATTTTCTTATATGTCTAGTGGTTGCTACCTAGTAGGTTCTCAACACATGTTGGCTCACTGGAACTAGCATTAATGGATATAAGCTCCTTGAGGACAGGGACCATGATTATTTTCTTCACCATTTTATACCCAGCACCAAACACAATGTCTGAAACAAAATAGGTGCTTATTAAATACCTATTAAATATATAAGTAGGTTAATAAATGCAATAGTGGTTTCTTGTTGGAAGATATCAACCTAAGTTCATCTCTTGTTTGAAGTTATCAGCCCAAGTTCATGACTATATAAGCTATAGTTATAGTCACTGTTGTCCTATGGAAGTTTTTAATTGGTAGATAATGTTATTATGATAGGAATGGTAATTTATTTTGAAATATGCTATTAATTTAACTTCAAAGGTGATAAAATTAAATTAAAAACAAATTTTCCTTTTAAGCTATTCATACTTAGAAAGTAAGCTTCAAAACTGGTCCTTTTATGCCTCTCATGATGGACTGCATTCAAGGTCAGAAGGATTTTAAACCTTTTTTCTGCGGCTATATGCTTTATCACCTGTTCTTGTGCTGCCAATTACAACCTGTGTAACCTTGATCAGTTTCCTCATTTAGAAAATAGAGATACTAATTCTTATTGACTTTATAGGGATTATGTAAAGCCAATCTGTAGGAAGGTGGTTTGCTATCTGTAAAGTGCCATCCATGCAAAGGAAAGAAATCATTATTCTATTCATATATGTCTCTTATTCTAAAGTTACTCTTCATGTCTAAACCAAGTTCCCTTTCCTAAACTTTCATACTATTCTTAGAAGGTCTTGTCCCATGGAAACGAAGATTAACCATTTACTTCTATTTAGGGAGGGGGCATATATTCCATTTAATATAAAGAGAGTGACTTTCAATTTCTTCTTTTCCACACGTATTGGTCAGCTCTGACTGCCATAACAAAACACCATAAACTAGATGACTTAAACAATGGAAATTCATTTCTCACAGTTCTACAGGCTGAGAAGTTCAAGATTAAGATGCTAGCTAATTCAGTTTCCGGGGAGAGCTCTGCTCCCGGCCTGCAGATAGCCGCCTTCTTGCTGCGTCCTCACATGGCCTGGATAGAGAGAGTGAATTTCCTGGTGTCTCTTCTTTTAAGAATACTAATTCTACTGGGTCAGGTCCCTACCCTTATGACCTCATTTAATTTTAATTAGTTCTCTAAAGGTCTTATCGCAAATATTATCACACTGGGGTTTAGGGCTCTAATATCTAAATTTAGGAGGGCCACAGTTTGCTCCATAACACCATACCAGATAACAACCATGAAATTCTTCCATTTTGTGTCACCAGATTTTTAACTGATGCCTATGCTTCATCCTGGTTCATCCTATATTTTAGTAACTTGGCAGAATATATACTTATATAATATTTTTTTTGTATTTAATTTTATCTCTTAGACTTATGAACCTCAATATTCCTTCTTCAAAGTCTCTCTATTGGCTATGATTAAAGTTTAATTAGGTTTTTTTTTTTTACAAGTAAGAAAAAAAATCTCTACGTTTTTGTTAATGTTATGAATTAGCAGGAGATATTCAGAAATAGAGTTGCCTACATGTTGTTTGAAAATTGTTTACAGCAAATAATGAACAAAGCAAATCAGATTGCCAAAGGCCTGGCTGTTGAAAAAGTGTAGCACATTATTAATTAAAATACAAGTCAGCTTTTCCAGCACTTGTAGCCCGTGGGTATCGAATGTACTCCACTTGATTGAATCAGGTAGTGGCAGCACAGGCATTTTTTATTTTGTGCTGGAAGGGATAACAAAAATGTAAAGCTGTTTTCTGCTACTTCATTTGAAAAAATATTATTTTGGAATGAAGGCCTAACAGCTGCAGCAGACAGGCAGAAATAATATAAAATCTACACTCTACCCTTGCACTGTGATTTTAAACACAGGGTCTACAACCTCAGACACTCTCGTGGCATTGTATTATAGGCAGACCTTTGTCTATGGCCAAGGAAACAGTTTCCATGGAGATGCACAGCATTTGACAATGGTCACTGTTTTGGTGAAGAAAATTAATCCAAGCAGGAGACCAGTTTAGAGGAGTTATAAGATTTTTTTTTTTTTTTTTTCCTGTTCAGGAGGAGGGGAAGTAAGAGTTGAGAAGTAGCATAGAAGAAAACCATATCTGCCTTTTGGGTATTCTTTTTAACATGCTGAAGTCAGTGAAATTTTGAGAAACCACAAAGTATGTTTCCAGTTTCATGCTGATGGGAATTCTCAGGTGAAAGAAAAAATAGTAAAGAGAATATGATCTTTTATAATACACTTAAATATTTAGCTCACCCCTAGGATAAGTCAGGAAAAGAAATAATGCTGAGAATTTTTTTTTTAATTCAAACATTATTAACCATTAAACTAGGAACTGCTACATTTTAACTCTGCCTGTTCCAAGCTCTTCATGGACAGAAATTACTTTTTATTTATCCCTGCATTTCTTTTATCCCAACACTTGGGAAAATAATTGAAATAGTAGGTTTTTCATAATTTTTTGTTGAGTGGATGGACACATCAAATCATGGTGTTCCATAGAACAAGACATACAATAACTTGAAAGGATTTGTGGATGTTACCTAGAGAGTCAACTCTACTCAAGTCAGAGCCCCTCTAGGTTCCATTCAGACAACTTTGAAAAGTGTTTTAATGCTCTCAGGCCAACTAGTGTTGAAAAGAACACTTAGAAATTTTAAGATGGCGGGCGCCTGGATGGCACAGCGGTTAAGCGTCTGCCTTCGGCTCAGGGCGTGATCCCGGCATTCTGGGATCGAGCCCCACATCAGGCTCCTCTGCTATGAGCCTGCTTCTTCCTCTCCCACTCCCCCTGCTTGTGTTCCCTTTCTCGCTGTCTGTCTCTATCTCTGTCAGATAAATAAAATCTTTAAAAAAAAAAAAAAAGAAATTTTAAGATGGCTTACAAAAATGCCTAGTGAAGAAACAGGCTTGGTAATCATGGACAGAACCACTGCCGACAAAAAATAAAATGGAGTGAGTCAAATGTCTTTTGGACCTGTGGGATCTTGGTGTATTTTGGGGTGGAATTAGTCACCCCTGGCGGCCACTGGATTGAACTTCTTCCTTCCTTATTCTACTCGTAGGTTTGAAATCTTTATACCAGTGGGTCAGATATAATCTCTATCTCTTGCAACAGATTTCTGGGTTTAAATTAGTGCATTCCTATAGCTCTCAAGCGAAGGCATTCAATAAAGCAGGTTAAATATCCATCAAATTCAGTTGATTCTCTTCTCTGCTTTAGTCCAGGTCTGTCATCCTCTAATTCATAACAATTGTCTGAGAGGTGGTTTTTACCCTGAGAGTTTTATTGGACTTTGTTCATCATTTAGAAAGCTTTCCCTAATAAGGAAGCTCTTCACTCACCTAGGTTCATGATGCCTTGTCATGTTCCCTTGGCCTCAGAGAGATGTCAGCTATGTGCCATTCAGCCACAGGGGGAGGTGCTGGCTTCTGTCTCAATTCCAGAAGCAACACACTCTGTCTAGCCTACCAGAAAGATGTTCTACAATAACAGATCACATTTTCTCCTTCCTCCTTCCCTTTTTCCCCCTTCGTATAAAGTATATGCTAAGTCTGTTTGTTTCTCCCCTTTGTTGTGTTCTCTTCTTTCATTCTTTCTAGTGCTCAGTATGAGCTCATTACATCTTTTTCAGTCATTTTTAAGTCCATGCCTTGTCAACACTCCCTTTAGAACTTCCTTCCCCCCTTATCCCTTTTCTCTGTCTGCTGTAGGTACAAAGTGGTTTTCTTCCTTCCAAATCCTTATGCTGCCAACAAAATTTGCCTTAGAAATTAAGGGCACATTTACAAGATTATAAATTGGTCATTGATATATGAGCGGTCCATTTTTGCCCCCTCCTTTCTCCCAGGCTTTTAAGCTGTTTGCATGGCCATGAGACAACAGACAGTTTTCAAAGCTATCTTGGCCTTTCTTGTTTTTTACTTCCTCTCTCTTGTGGGCATGTAAATCTTCGTTGCTATAGAGCAGCTGATTGTGACCTTATGTGTTAGCAGTTCTGTTCCCTGAAAACTAAAAATAGGCCTTAATCTTCTCAACATGTGAGTATCCAAAAGGGGCTCTTTGATTAATAGCTGCCTATATGTGGTGGCATCCGTGTCCTCCTTCGGGCACACTGGGGGTCAGGGAGGGGGTGCTGGCTAAGGAGAAGCGAAGCTGCAATGTTACCATTTGTTATGGATGGTTTGTTGTCTTGTCCCCAGAGTCCAGCTCTTTTCTGACTTCTGTGCTCTATTGAGAAGGTCACTTCTGTAGGCAAACACTATGAAAAATACACTACCAAACATAGGCTGTGTGTTTTTCTTTGATTTTGAGATTTCATTCAATTTTTTCATTTTATATGTGAGTTCTCAAAAATTATATGAACACATTTCAATGCATAACAGAATTCTAAAGAACCTAGTTCTCAGTGTGCTCCAGTAATTAAATAAACAAATTCCCTTTCTCATCCCCTCCCCACCAAAAAAAGGTATCAAAGTCCAAATTAGAATGTTTTCTTTTTTTTTAAATCACTGGTTGCCTTTGAGGTGTGAATGAGATTCCAATTGCTAGTAGTTCTGATAGGCTCAACACCTGCGTGTATTTGAAATCCACATTCAAGTACATATTGGGTCAAACCCTAACCAGATGTAGGTACACAGCCAAGTTATTGGATTTCTTGATGATGAATAGAAAGCAGACAATGCACCTGTCTGGTTGTGGAAAGGATTTGCATAAAAATGAAGGAACAGTACACACGCTTACGTAAAGTGTTGATTAACAGGATCACCTATATATATGTAAAAAAAAAAAAAGGCAACCCACACAATACAGTTTTTCTAAATGAAACCATGTGAGGTGTTATAAACACACACACATTTGCCAACAATTAGGAAATGTGTTGCTAGGCTGGGGCTATGTTAGAATGATTTGATTTCCTGGCATATTTATCCTCCGAAGAAGTGAAACACTGTACTCTGCCAGTGACTTAGGTACTGGATATTAGATGCAAAATGCTGTTTGCCATTGGATCTTTTGTGCATGAGGTGGAAGGAGGGAGTGAAGATTAGGAACAAACTCCTCACAGAGACGTGAGACACTGAAAGAGCAACCTGTTTTTATTGAACATGAAGTCTCCTTGACAGGTAATATGGCCGGTATTAACTCTTATTTTGAGAATTCAGATTCTCAACTAAAATCAACTGACGTGATGAGGAGCTTCCCACTGAGAATAAATATTTATTGTGTAAAGATAAATGAAAGAAAACGTACTCTAGTTTTGTTCTACTTTGTTTTTAAAGCTGAACATTCAGTGTTTTCCTGAAGTCACTCTTGTGCGGCCTTACCTACCTGGAACGGCCCCTTCCTTATCCTATAGAACAACAAACTTTAAATTTAACTCTTTACTGAGAACTTTTCCCTTTGTTCTAACACATCAATTTTCTAGAAAATCTTTGTAGCACTACTCTGATGGTGGTTAAAAATGCATTAAAACAATAAACCTTATGTTTTGAACCTCATTTTTCATGTGAAAATATACCTAATAATTAAACCAAGTGTGAGAGATAACAAAAAATTTAGATCATTATACTCAAGCATCATTGCTGTCACCCAAACCAAATACCTAGACTAGATTTTTGAGAGAGAGAGCTGATGTAGGATACTCAGTTTATAGTTTAGAGTATAAATAATAGCTCCATCATAGTGGTTCCAAATACTACCCAAGACCACATTATCCCAGAAGGCATGAATCCCATTATGTCTCTTCTCTGGAATTGACCACTTCTCACTTGATATAGTCAGAAAACTCTCAGAGCACTTTCTTGTCACCAAGGACTAGTCACATTTATTCTTATTTTACAGGTATAGATGTATTCCTTGCAGTGAGAGACATTCTGCCCCTGCCATCAGAAGGTGTTCTCCTAGAACGCATTGTTCCTCCTTTGTTGCCAGATCCAATGCCCAATGTCAGAGGGTAACACAAGAGACCTATAGAATGCAATCAACTAATTCCCAACCTCTAAGCGGTGTTGACATGTGTTTTTATCCCCCCCCTCCCATGACTAAATACCTTCTGTTTGCTCCTCTTCACTGCTTGGTCCCCAGCCTGATGGTGGAACCATTTGGAATTGAAATTAGTTGTTTCAGGTGGACCACAATGCTGCTGTTGTCTCCATCAAAGCCAGAAGCTTTGGAAAAACAGGTCAAACGTAGATAGTTTGAAAAGTCCCTCCACTTGTTTCTGTGGCTGCCACTAGCATGCAGAGCACATTACCACTTTTCCTCCTGGAGTGTGTTATCTGATTGTCACTCCAGATGCATTACCTGCTCTTCCCTGCCATGTTCTATGTCCTGCGATTTCAATATCCATGCATCTCATACACAAGCTGCTTCGCTTTTTGCCTTCTGGTCGTGTTTGACCAATAGGTAGTATTGGTGGGAGAATGAGGGTGTGGGAAAAGGGAAAGATCAGGGTATTTATTCCTCCTCATACTGAATCTGGGATGTAGCTTTAATCGTGGCTGTATTCTCCTACATAAGATCATGGTTCCTTTTGGTAGCTTCTTTCCCATAATTATAGCTTGCAATGGTTTGAGGGAATATTGTCTCCAACCTTTGACCCTTCGATCTAAGGATGATAACGACTTAACACTATTGCTAGTTTCTGGGTGCTCCACCATTGCTTGTTGGTTCCCCTAACCCTGTCCACATCTCTGTAATGGTTCATTTATTAAACTATTTTTAATTGCCTCCACTGAATATGACATTTGTTTCCTTCCCGGATCTTGACTGATCAATGTCTAAACACTTATCCAGAGAATCTATCTTCTATTATAACAACCACTCCAATGTAAGGGCTAGTCCACTAATACTTTTTGCTGTCATGGGAGTTTATCTCGGGACTTGATTGGTTTCCCCTAAACTTTGATTGTGGGTTTCCTGAGACACCCTGAAAGTTTTAAATAATTTTGAATCTAGTTCAAATGGTTTGGGGGAAGGAATTTTCCTCTCTTCTTTACCTTTCAACTGACCCCTATGCTTCTTATACAGATTAGCCATCCTCTTCCAATAATTTTTAGCTCATGTTAATTATTTAGCAGACTAAAAATAAATAGATATCAGGGAAATGCAAATCAAAACCACAGTGAAATACCATTTCACACCCGCAGGATAACTGTAATCAATAAGACAGATAATAAAAAATATTGGCAAGGAAGTGGAGAGATTGGAATCTTAGGCACTACTGGTGAGAATGTAAAGTAGTATAGTCACTTTGGAAAACAGTCTGCATTTTCTCAAAAAGTTAAATATAGTTTTACCATATGACCCAGCAATTCCACTTCTATGTGTATATTCAAGAGAAATGAAAACCCATGTCCCAAAACTTGTACACAAATGTTCATATCAGTATTACTTATAACAGCCAAAAAGTGGAAACAACTCAAATGTCCATCAACTGGTGAATTGATATATGGTATATCCATACAATAGAATACCATTTGTTATAAAAAGAACCAAATTACTGATACATGCTAGAGCAAGGATGAACCTTGAAAACATAATGCTAAGTGAAAGAGGCCAGTCACAAAGGCCATATTTGTAAGACTCCATTTATATGAAATATTAAGAACAGTTAAATCTATAGAAACAGAAACTAGATTAGTGGCTGTCCAGGGCTGGGAGGAAGGGTTGGAGGAAAATGGGGAGTCACTGCTAATGGATACCATGTTTCTTTTTACCATGACGAAAACATTTTTAAGTTAATGGTGGTGATGATTGCACCACTCTGCAAATATACTAAAATAACATTGATTACACACTTTAAAAGAGTGAATTTTATGATATATGAATTATATCTCAATTACAAAAATAGATAAATGAATGAACAGAAAAAATGAGGCCTCATCTGATAATTACCTTCCTACATATATAATTGGTGAAGAGGAAGATTTATGAAAGTAAAAAGAATTTCTAAAAATAAAAAAGATATGGGTTTCCAAAAGAGTTATGGAAAGGTAATTTAATAAAACATGCCATCATGTAAATATAATCTATCCAAATCTTCCACTTCTTACATTGAAAAGCCTCAAACTCTTTGGATTATTTCACATTTCTACTAAATGAAAGGGTGAAAAACTGGAAAAAATTTGAACCAAGAATGCTAAACAACTTCTGCAGAATTTCATTCTTACTCAAAATAAAACTAGTGTTTACAACACAAGAGTTTTCCAGATGGCCATGCAAATGAAGGCTCAGGAATACACTACACACCATATTATTGTTGTTTAGTATTTATTGAGCACTCACAGCATGCAAGGCGCTGAAAAAATAAACTACATCCCCAGTTATGCAAATTACAACCTAAAAAGCATATAAAATCATATTACCTACTGTCTTCGATGGATTAATAATTCATGCAATATTCCAAAGGTCAGGGCTCAATCATATTAATATTGGTGCCAGGAATATATCTTGTTCAAATTAACCTGTTTTCTTTATCCTCTCTCTTTTCCTGGATATTTTTCCTGAGATATTTCTAATATTTTTATACCATAATATAACCCTTGATATTAAAATTCCATCAATAAATGTTTTTGCAACATGCAGCATTGTATATGACTAAGAGTTTCTTAGAGTTTCATTTTTACTAACATTACCTTTTGTAGTGATGTTTTTAAATCCACATCATTGACCTGGACCCTTCCTGGCAAAAGGGTTAGTTAACCAAGATAATAGTCAAAGATCTTAAGTGTAATATTGCTAATTGAGAGAGCAGCAGTTTTTAAATTTTAATACCAAGAGTCTCTTGACTGTGTGTAGAGGCTGAAAATTATTTACTAAATTGACATACATCCCATTTTCATTTCTTAGCCCCAGGCTGATTTAGACACTGACAGGAAACTTGTAAAAGGTCCGTTAGGAAGGATGAATCTTCATAGGCTTCTACAACATTATTCATTATAACAAGGGAAGACAATTACATGCTTTTACACTCATTTTAACACACCTAAGCTGCCATGTACTGGAATTGTCTACACCGGTGCATATCTCTTGGAATCTGCAGTGTCCTCATGGGATAATGCTTATATAAATGAAGTAAATTTTAGTTTGGGCTGATTATACAATAGGGAAAGGCAGAGAAAAGAAAGTCCCAAAAGTAATTAGAAGATTAGCGAAGAAAATAATCCTGGATGCTCTAGCTCACCTCTTTCTAGGAGGTTACACCTCTCCTATATTTTTACACCACACTTTCAACCCTAACATCTATAAAATGCATCGGAAAGGAGAAATCCACTTATCTTCTGTAAGTTCTTTAGCTTACCATGAAGTGACTTTTATAGTATTAATAATTTTAACCTAGACCATTTTTAGTGGATTTTTTTTTTTTGCAATTTTTCTTGTAGCAGGATGCAGGTACTCCAGATCATTATGATTTTTCATCATAATATTATTATGATTGTTAGCGTTGAAGATATGCTGATTTCACAATCCTCTAATTTACTCATCAGAGAGAGTTATGGTCTAAGATAGCTACTGTTTTGGTGACATGCTGACAAGTGGTGACAGTAATAGACAATTTACAGCAAAATTTGCATATCATTGGCTTCTGGGCATATATTTATCCTATATTCTACATACGCCTGTCATATATATTTGTATATGAACACTATGTTTGTGGCAAGGGCTTTAGATTTTACTTTTTCTAATCTGAAACAAGATCAACAAAATCTTGCTGAAACATCAGATTGAACTGAACTGGCATCTCCCTTGTACAAAGAAAAGATTTAAAAAACTGCTCAACTTTTATGCTGTCCTTCCTTAAGCTCTCTGGTTCTCCAATAGTACTCGATTACCTAGGATGGCAAACTGCATCTCTAAAGTGACTTACTTTTATTAATTTAGCATGGTACTGATGAAAAACTACCCTAGTAACATAAAAGGCACAAGGAGAAACTTTAGGTATAAATTTACATTGAAAATAAATATAATTTGGGTAGTGTTTGCATTTTGGATTCCCCAGCTGCCATTTTGGTACCATTCCAGTGAAATATTTCTTTTGGGGAGGGTGAGAGAATGCATGAAGGAATATTGAGTACCCAGAATCCAGTTTCAGAAACTTCCTTTCCTCCTTACACCCTGCTACCCTTCCTTCCATGTTACTCACTTGTTCTTTTATCACCTTTGTGAAGAGAGGACTCTACCGTTGTGATTGAAACTGTCCTCTGATATTGAGTGGGTTCATGATGTTTAGAAAATAATGATAATAACCATAATAATAGTAATAAAGAAGAGAAAAGGAAAGGTTAAGAGGAAGGAGGAGAAGCTCCCACTGCCATCTGGCCTCCTTGTGAAGATCTGTATATCAGAAGAAAATCTTAGGACGTAGTCATTCTTGTTAAAATATGATATTATGAATGAAGGACAAAGAGTTTCTATTGTGTGTGTGCTGCACCTAGAGCTAGAGCTCAGTTTGCATTTTTCCTTTCAAGAGTCTCTTGAACCCATGCCAACCTCTCCATTCTACTACCACTGTCTTTTTCCAGAGCCTTTCCAACTTGTATGTGAGTAATTCTCTCCCTAAATATTGTCTATCTTCTCAGGGGTCTCATCAAATTTTACTTGCTAATCAAGGCACGGCTGAAGTGCCATCTTCTCCATGAATTTTTCTTTGTTTATTCTTGTCTTCACCGATCGCTCTGATTCCTGAAGTCCTACAGCATTAAAATATAAAATGCTTACAGATTTTCTACATAAATGTAGTAATTAATTCCATATTGTTTTGTTCCACAAGAGCTTCTTGAGTGTTCATCTTGGTCTTCTAAACTGCAGGAAGTTTTCTGAGAGCTGGAATCCTATCTTATTTATATATCTCTTAATTCAGGGTACATAGTAGACCATAAATAAATGTTGATTAATTGATTTATTAATGAGCTTGTTCTTGACTTCCTTCACTATTGAGGGCTTTGTCAACAAAGAAATCAGCGTATAGGATTTTATTAATTTATTTCATCCCTCTCATTTATCTTGTCAAGGTAGAAAATAAATAAATTAGAAGATCATTGTTAATGTCCTCAATTCATTCTACACATGGAGAGACGGGAAAGGCAAGAAGAAAACAGTATAACCAAGGGTCGGAGCATGCATTAAGAAATATGTATGTTACTTCACTTCCAAATGTAACTATTTACGAAGAAGACATGATGAAAATAAAGATTTTATTCTTTCCATACCAATGAGGTGAGGGCAGAGGTAAAGGTGAGGAAAGAGTAGGAATCTCTATAGATAATAACATCATTGTCCCCAAATGTTGGTTCTGTATGAAGAAAGTCATTTTGAGGGACAGTTATTAACAAAGAAAGTAAGAGGTTATTTCCAGAAAGCCTAGTAAAACAGGTGGAAAGACTATGATAACCATGTAATCCTCTTTCTAGCATAGCACAAATAGAAACTTTCTGTTACAGCTCAAGAATATAAATAAAAGTAAATGGTGGCATTATTATATGAATAAATGAGTTGGTTAATCAATCACTGACAAAGCATACTCTGTAATCAAAAGATTTTTCATGTTAAGATTAATTTCATGTAATACAAGTCTAAATATTACATAAACCCCTTTGACATTGAGTTATACTTCATAAGACAAAAAGGGCACTTGCAGCCACCGAAGAATGGTAGACAGTCAGGAACAATTTTGGACTTCAGGATCTGGGTGGCCATTACCCCAAATCTGGGGATGCTTTGAAAGTCAAAATATAAATCTACACTGTCTAATATGGTAGCCACTAACCACGTGTGGTTACTTCCTGCTGGTCTAGGCAGAACTAAGCAGAAGCAGCAAATCCCTGGGAACTAAAACCGTTAGCATGTTGCAAGCCTGAAACAGACACCAGGTAGTATATGTTGGTGGGGGAAATTCTGAATATTGAGCAACTATTTCTCCTCTTTGTCATATAGATACATAACATGAGTACGTACTGAATGTGTATGTGTTGTCGCCAGGCTTTCACATTTCACCGGAAAGCCATCAATCCTGAGTACCGTGTTGACACAAAGGTCCACCGAAGAAGAGCACCATTTAAAGTGAGTTCACTCACTCACCTTTAGGCAGGTGTGCTCAAACCTCTCTCTCTCTTGTTTTCTCCTTCTAGCAAAGCGAGGATGATAATTGATAAAAATGGCCAGGCCACTTTAAACTTGAAGTGGTGTAATATGCTTCAATTAAGCCAGGAGAGAGGAATCCCAAAAAAAAAAAAAAAAAAAAAAAAAAAGCACTTTGATTTTACCTTGATGTTTGGAGTTTATTTCCCATCCAAGAGTTGACTAAGACCTATGACTATTACTCGTTGCATTAACGTGGAAAGACAGCTGCGGTCCTTTTCAGACGGGAACGTGCTCACAGGGCACTTGCTGAGAATTTGTCACCAAAAACATTATTCTGATGGTTTCTCAGTCCATCTGCTAATTTCTGCTTTGCATAGATTTTCCACAACTGAAAATCTAGGAAAAGGATGCATTTCCCAGAGATTCAAAGTGTTTAAAACAGAAGAACTTAGTCCTACACTTCAGTGAGAGTGGATTCGCTCTCTGGGAGAATCTTGGTAAAGAGCCACAATCATATTTTGTTGCCAGATGTGTAGTTTAAATTTCTTTTATAAAGACAGGGCCATAAACTTCCTCAAAGACAATGTGCCTTTACATAAACTAATGGTTTTCAGAAGTTTAAGAAATCCTAGATATGGAAAATATGAGAGAGCAAGTCTTTATTTGCTCTTTATTCCCCACCTACGTGCAGAATAGTGAACAAATAAGTATTATTAATAATTCTTAGGCTGGTCATGTGAAACTATAAAATCTGCACTTTATGGTGAACAAGAGAAGGCATTTTATAGACAAGAGGACACAATCCACCATTCATTTACAAATAAATTGTTTTCAAGATGGGGAGTCCAGTAACTGCCACTGCCCCTCCTCTCCACCTGGGAACTCTGAATGGTGCCCAAACGAAAGTTCTTCATGACTTTTTCTGTTTTATTTCCAATTCAGATTCATCTTAACTTCTACCAGAATAGTAAGCTGAAGGCACTTTACCTTCTCACTTATTCTCTAAGCTTTTTACAAAATTGGACACCGTGAGAGCTAGAAAAGATCTTACCATCTCTCTAATTTCAACCCCTTCTGTTCTGAGTGAACAAACATTTTTTTAAGATTTATTTATTTATTTGAGAGAGAGAGAGAGAAAGAGTGAGAGAAGGAGAAGGGGGGTGGGGCAGAGGGAGAGGGAGAAGCATACTTCCTGCTGAGTAGGGAGCCTGACACAGGGCTGGATCCTAGACTCTGAGACTATGACCTGAGCTGAAACCAAGAGTCAGACGCTTAACCGACTTAGCCCCCCAGGGGCCCCTGGGTGAGCAAACTTTAAGGAAACATGAAGACTTGACATTGGTCAGCTGGAGAAAAGTGAAACGTAGAATCCAAATCTCTAAATTCTCAGTCAGGGCTCTTAGGTTTCTCTAAACCACATTCGTCAGATCCACAATATCTGGAGATCCATTCTAAGGTTCTCATACAAAGCAACAAGGAATTCACACTGGGTTCCTTTCACAGGGCATTACACAGTCCAACAGATGGAACACAATTCAGCCATAATATAGTCAACTTTTCTCAATAACTAAGAATTTATTTTAATGTGGCCTTTAATAATTCTAAAAAAATATTGCTGAGAGTGGTTATCAGTATATGTATATGGATGGGAAATGGTGGAATCTTGTTTAAGGCAGATTGTTGGGCCACACACCTTATACTCTAAAGAATCCCAGAGCGTGGGCTGGCTTGCTTTTAGTTGCATTCTCCTGTGAATTGGATATCTTCCTTTGGGGAGCAAATGACTGTGATGCCCAGATGGAAGGTTTGCAATGTGACAATTAGCAAACACCCAGATCACAAAGATTCTTTCTCATTATGGCGGTAAGAAGATAATGCTTACAGGCTTATGTGTCCTTGGTGTGAACAAGGCGAGGAAGAAAAATGGCTTTTCTATTATTTTGATAATATGGCCAATTTTATTTTTTTTATTTTCTCTCTTACATAAATAAGTTGGTGCCATGTAGAATCATAATTGAATTTGCTTTCTTAGACTTATTTTTAAGTAAAAGAAAAATAATTGGCTTCTTTCTCTGACTTCTTTAAGCTAATAAGACTGCCTTTGATTTGAGAAGTGAGATATTTGAATCATAGTGAGGATGACGCTAGCAAACGTGTTTAACATTATAGAATTATGTCATTATAACAGCGCACCGCAGTCTGTTCAAAGGAGTATAAAGTTAGAAACCTCTTATTAAAGGCTTCTAATTTATATTACATACATTTCCATTTAGCAGATTAAAAAGCGGAGGCTCAAAAAATTACATAATAGTACACCACTGAAAATAAAGTGAATTTAAAAGGGGAGAAATAGATGTCTCTCTTACATTCTGATGCTTTTATCTCTCTAGTTCTATTATAATGGGATCATTCTGGAATCCTCTCTGCCGCAACACACGTGCATTATTAGTGATGGACTCATACAGATTCTATGCTAGCATCTTCCCAAATGTGGTACTTCTTTCCACTCTCACTATGTTCAGAATGATTGCCATGATCTCCTCGCTTGTCTGGCTTTCCCAGTCCATCTTGGTGACAGGGTTACCCCTGGAGACCAAACAGACAAACAAAGCAGAGCAAAGTGGGTCTGTCATTCCTTTCTTCAATGGCCGGCCTGTTTCAGATGCACGTCTCCATTTTTATCGCCCGCCGCTCCCCTTCCTTCACCCCGGGAACCCTATGCTCCCCCACAGACACGTTCTCACCACTCTAAACACAGTGCTCCCTTTCAGAACTCCTTACACAGTTAGTTCCTTCTTCCTGAAATGTCCTTTTAGTGTCACCTCTCTATCTTCAATTTCATCCTTTTGGACCCAGTTCAAATATCAATACTCTTCCTCCACAGTCATTTACAAGTCTCCAGGCAGAGATAGCCTCTCTCTCTTTAGGTTTCAGGCTTACTTTTCCACACCAGCAAAAGAGCACTTGCAATATTTTGTTTTACTTATCTATTTAATTGTCTGCCTCTTTAGGTAGACTCTTTAACAGTGGCTTGCAAACTTTTCAAATGCAACTACTATTAGAAAAACATTTTTACATTGTGATCCAGAGCAAACACAGACACAGGTTGAAACAGAACTTCCATTAAAAGAATATATTCCTTTACAATAGGCAATGTCCTTTGATAGTTTCTACTCTCATTTTTTTTTTCCTTTTAATTGTTGGCCACAATTTATTCTATTGATTTCACAGCTCAGTAATGGACCACAGCTCCCAATTCGAAAAACTCTTCCAAATGACAAAGAATTGCCTCTCATTTGTTTTTGCTTCCTCCACACCTAGCACACAGTAGGGACACAATAAATATTTGTTAAGTGGATGACTACCTAAAGATGTTATTTCTGAAATGTTTTTAACATTTTTTTCAGCCATAATACACTTTATTATATTTCTTCTCTGTCTGGAGGCTAAGTTCGAGCTATATGCTTATTTTTTTTTGTTTTTGTTTTTGTTTCGGTTTTGGTTGTTTTTTTTTTTTTCTTTTCTTTTCTTTTTGTATTTGGGGACAGAGAAGACGATAAAGTGTACATGGCTCCTACTTGCTGCTTGGAGCTGCAGCAGAGAGGGATGCAGGTGATGAGCAGAGCAGTAAAATTAGTGGTCGAAATGTTTTAAACTTACTTAGCCCATTTCATTGATTATCATTCTTTTCAATGGACAGCAAAATTAGAACTTGTAAGCATAAGTGTTGCTTGTCCAAATATTTTAATTACTTAGGTGATCTTATGCCTCAAGATGATCCTATTCAAGCCAAGATATCTTTAAAAATTAAAAAATAATATCTGTCATCAAAGTAGTTAATTCTGATTTTTTAGTTCACCTATATTTTTACATCTAGTTTGTTTCCTGTTTTTAGTTTTTGACTTTTAGTGTTTGACAGACTATAAATTTTGTATTATAAATTTTATGGTTGTAATCCAGACCCTGGGTTCTCAACAAATATTAATAATCACAGTAGAAACATTTTTCTTGGTCCAATGGCAACCTTGTCAGTTTGTAACCAGGAGTAAATAGAACATTCAGTTCAGTCCATGTGCTCATTTTGAAACTTAGAATAAATCAGCCTTTTTCTTGATGTTAATAGCTGAGTGGAAGTGGAAAGCTTATGAAAAATCAGTTATGACTAACATGGATGCAGATGTCAGTTTATTGATTTTTATTATTATTTCTATAGCATTATCTTTAGATAACAACAAAATGAAAAGTATTTGTGTGTTTTAGGTCAGGGGCTTAAAATAAAATCAACAGGTTCTCAGTATCACTTGTGATTTAGAGATTTCCATGATTTGAGACCCTTTCCATATCACGTTTGTCTGTTGGAGAATGGGGAATGGAGCTGGATATAGAGCTAGTTCAAAATAACCTGAATTAACTATAGAGCCTCAATGAAACCCCTGATGTTAATTTTAGAGGTGTGGTTTTGAAACATATTTTTTCTTTTTTTCCCCAGAAATCCTCCCCTCTCCAAAAACGGGAGAACACTATGTGGAATCCCAATATTTTTAAAAAGCAACATAAGCAGACCTTTGGTAAGAAGCCTAAAGGGAAATGCCTGCCTATTTGGCCACAGAAAAGGCTTTGAAGCACTTCCTAAATTCCTAGGGCTCTACTCAACACAGTCTTTAAACCACAATCCCAGAATACAGTAAGTTCTGGGGACATTGCAGAAAACTCCAGGAGCTCATTCTAAAAACACATGCTCAGCCCTCTGTCTTCCACAGATTCTGATTCTTGGGGTCTAGTGTGGCATTCAGGCACGTGGATTTGAAAGAGTCCGCCATGAGATCAACCCTCCCCCTAGTTCCCAGATCAATTGGTCTTGATCTCTTTCTCTAAGTGCAGTCCTTGAGTTTGCTGCATCAGAATCACTTGAAAATTCACATTTTTCTGGACTCCACTTCACACATAGGGAATCAGGATCTTTGGGAAAATTCTGATTCACACTTGAGTCTGAGATCTGATGATTAAGAGGAATGTGCACAGATGCCCTTTCCCAGTGTTAGCAATAAGCTAAGCAATGGGTCCTTTATAAAAGGAGCTGGGTCAAAGCCACTGAGAGCCAAAAGCATGACATCGAAACTCCCAGGATTATTCAGAGCACTTGCCATTGCTCAGTTATGACTCAAGAAGCACAAACGTCACCAGATATAAGCCCACTACTTTCTAGGAAGGTATGGGTCCATCTACAGTTCCAGTCTTTACCCGTGAGAATCACTGTGGAATGATTCTGATGGAAAAGCCACGGCACTGTGATAGTGGACTGCCAGGGCAGGTGTACAACCAAAAGTCTGGGTGCAAAGGGTACAAGGGGGCCCTTTGCAGTGGCCCTCTCTGTGTCCCCTTTTCTCATTTGATTTCTCATTTCTAGTTTAAGTCCGCCTGAAACTTAGGGGCATGATCATTCAGGAACTTATGGCCACCCAGGGGAGAACAGGTACAAAGAAGTGTATGCTAAGGCCAATTTAAGAAACAAAGCATTAGGGGCTCCTGGGTGGCTCAGTCTTTGAGCGTCTGCCTTCGGCTCAGGTCATGATCCCAGGGTTCTGGATTGGAGCCTCGAATCGGGCTCCCTGCTCAGCGGGAAGACTGCTTTTCCCTCTCCCGCTCCCCCTGCTTGTGTTCCCTCTCTCGCTCCTTCTCTGTCATATAAATAAATAAAATCTTAAAAAAAAAAAAGAAGAAACAAAGCATTATTTCTCAGACCAATTCCATTTCTTATACTGATGTATAAGATTGATGTCTCAATCACGCCATCATATTTACCTTCACAGGGAAAGTTCTCACTATCTTGTGATACAGGTTTATTTGACAGATTTGGCAACAGAAAGTTATAGGATGGTCTTGTCCAGCAATGACCATGATGACGGCAGTAGCAGAATTGCAAAATGACCTCGTTGCTAAGAGCGTAGAGTAGCCGGATTGCCTGGGATTCAATGCTGGCTCCAGAATTTGTTAGCTTGTGTGACTGGGAAAATTGCTTAATCTGTGTCTCAGATTTACCGATGAAGCTGATGGTGGTGATCATGATACATTAGCTATCTCATACAGTTGCCAGGAAGAGTCACCTGGTTAATACTTATGAAGTATTTTGAACTGCGCCCAGTCCATATAGGTGTTATGTGTCTGTCACATGATTACGACTCTGTGAAATGCAGCCTTCGTTTCTGTCTTAGACACCATCTCGTGCTTTGCAAGCACCTCATCATTTAACTCCCCTCACCACTTTATGTAAACCAAAGCACAGAGAGCCTACTTATGAAACTTACTCTGGATAAACTCAAGAAAGTCTGTGACAAAACCCAAACAACACAGCTTAGACATCTTTAACGTCTATAATGATTAACATGGTTGAAGTTCCCAGTTTTGCTGACATAGTTGTGACCTGACTCTTCTAGATGATATTAAAGGAGGGGAGGAAAAGGTGGGGAGCGGGGAGCAGAATATCAGGGACAGAATGATGGAGGCAGTTCTAGCTCTTCCAACCTTTTTTTCCTATTCCTTATTAGGTATATAATCACTTCAGTATCAAATTTTTCTATTAATTTTAGTTGCTTTAGAAATTATGAGTTTATATATCTTTGTGTATCCATGTTTGAGTGTATTTAAGTGCTTGGGGCTACAATTATAATTCCATTTGTCTGTGCGTCTATTATCTTTGTATGTAATAGGAGGACTCTGTGTGACATGCTTGCTGTCATTCCTTTGCCTTCAGGGGTCACTACTGGGTCCTCTGACTCCCTTCACTAGAGCCAAGAAAGAGCAACCTCCCCAGAGACCAACCCAACTGAGGGCCACTCCATTATCCACCCCCAACTAGCTGACATGTGGCCTCTTGAAAACCTTCCGGGAGAGGCCAGCCCGAGCTTCATTCAGAGTTGCATGACATTATTTCCTCTCACCCTGTATTAGTCATATGCTCATCCCCTTTTTTACAGTGGGTGAACAACTCTGTTTGCATCTGCCTGAACTTCAAAAAGATCTTTGTGTATAGAGCTGTTTCAGAGAGGCCGATGATTATGGGATCATTTATTTATATTATTATGGCACAATAGAAGTCACTCTGGTTCTTGAATGTGTTCCAGTGACTCATGATATTTTTCCGATGTTTTTTGACCTCTGCTCCTTTCCATATTCTCCCATCTCCAATAAATTCGCTTCAAAACCACAGAAAAACCACAGCTGTGTTTGTTGATCAGGGACTCGAAGAACGAAAGTAACCGTTTCCATGAGGAATCTTTAAAGAAGGTGAAATGAGTTCCCTGTTGTCTGCTTATAACCAGATACGAAGGGATTTCGGAAATGAAAGTTGTCATTTCTTGTTTGGAAAATATTTGCACATGATAAAAAATAGAAAAGTTATGGATACATCACCAAGATCAGCAGAATTGTGGGTGTTGTTATTACATCGTAGCATTACAAATGAGATGACACACAAATCACGATGAATGCATGCTAGAAAGTAGTAATAGATTAAACATATTTAATCATTTTAAGAGACAAATCCAATTATCAGAATATAAAATATTAAATGTCGAAGTCAACAAAAATATGTAGGGTTAACAAAAGAAGACACTGATTTATGAAAAGTTATGCGAAGTGTTCCAAGCCTCCAGAGGGCGCTATTGCATTTACACAGAAATACATTTAATTACGAACACATTCTCTTGAAATTAAAAAAATGAGAATTTTAAGCATCGTTTCATTCGTTTCCACATAAAACCGGGAAACAATCAATAACCATAACGATGATTTGTCTCCTAAAGGATTAATTGAGGTTTATCTCATTTAACCAACCTGGCTTTTTTTTTTAATTTTATTTTTTCTAAAGATCAGTTACTTAATAAAAGAATGAAAAAAAAATCAAGTCATTTCAGATAATATTTACAGTAACTTTCATTTGAACAAAGTGAACTTTGCATTAGTGCTAGACATTAAATTGATTGTACATTCAAAATACTCTTAGAGATTTAAAATCCTTTAAAGTTGTTTAAGCATCAAGAAATCCCTCACAACAACAATTTTTTTTAAGGAAAAACTGCAGATTTTTAAAATAGAAATATAAGATGTTGAATTCATATGACACAGTTGCAAATGTGAACACTCGGCTGTGATCTGTGGATATCTGTTTCAAATAACATGTCTTCTTTAAAAAATGATTAAAATTGATTCAAGTAATCCTTTTTGAAATTCCCTGACATAATTATTTTGTTTTGAGTTTTGGCAGCTATTCTGAATTCTTATCTTATTTACAGAATTATTTGAATCATAATATTATTTTTAGATTCATTAATTACTATTGGAATTTTATTATACAGAATGCCCCAGGAGTGGGATAAAGAAAACATTTCATCTGTTTCACGTCTTTAGGTTTCTTATTTGCCCCATCCCTGGTTTAAAATTCTGGCATTGTTTTACCAAAACGTGCAATGTTTCGCTCCAAAGTAAAAAAGGGACTAACACAAATATTCAAGTCTAACAGAATAACGTTATAACAACATATAATTTGGGCAATAGAACAGAAAGCAGTAGAATCTAAGAAGGTTTTCCAAACATAACATTTTTTGATGTTAAGAGAAAACAATCGACTTGGGGAAAGGATAGAATAATTGATGAGTTATAATTAATCATTGAAATGATTAACAGGGAGTGCAGGTCAGGCAGTTAAGCAACACGCTCATTAAAATGTATGGATGTTGCTAGAGAATTCCTGGAACATATGTGGATAACAGTACAATGACATATGCCATATCTGTAACATCCTTCTCAGGAGCACGAGCTAGCATAGAATCCGTTCTCTTCACATTTCTTGGAGGGAAGAGGGTATTAATATGCCTTGTGGCTACACGAGAACAAAATATCCAGGACAGGAACAAAGTGAGAGCATAGGGAGGCAGATGGATGACAGTTTCCCATGTCTGTGGGTGACTGTGGACACAGATGGACTTGTCAAATGTTTAACTTGAGCTGATCTGGATGACATCAGGAAGGGACGTTTCAATCAGAGAGGCTCACAAGTAAAAAAGGAAGACGAAATTTAAGTTTCATTCCTCCAATAGGACAAAATATTCTTAATGGAGCTTATAAGTCATCTGATAGAGCGCACATGAGCTTATGATTCTCGTACTATTTGTTTCTTAACATGGCCTTTCCATTGGGCTGTCATAGTCCCTAACCATGGATGCTGTACTCTACATGCAGGCTAAAAACTGTCAGCACTCGATAGTACTTGGAGCTTTAAAACTGAAAATAACAGTTAAGAATAAAAACTGCAAAGAGAACATTTGTTAGATACATGACCTTGAAAAATCTCCTTACGCCTTACTTTTCACAATTTCTAAATAGGAACACGTGCAGTTCAACACTGCAATAAATCTAAATGATGTAATGTATTTTAAAGTAATTTGAACTATTGGCCTAATGTAGTGTGTGGTTTATCTCTGAAGAGATCCCAGGCATCTCTTACAGCACTAGGTTCTTCTTCCTTTCTTAGGAAAAGACAGATTAGGACTTGAAGAAATAGAATGGTTTCTTTGAATATTTACCCTGGATTAAATCAAGGATGGGACCCTCTTATCTAAGACCTCTTCATTTAGACCGAGTGTGGATGAGGAAGTAGAGCTCCCTCTTCATTCCAGCTCTGCAGTAACACGGTGCATGGACCACCAAAAGGATGACTGCAAGAGACACCACGATTTCTAGAATGACCCACAGGATACATATTCTGCCAGGAGCTATGTGTGCACATGACAATGTGATTGATAATGTTTCAGGCTAGAAACTTTGCACAAAACCCAAAGATCAGCACATATAAAGTCATTTGGTGTTGTCTTACATTATGGATCCAGCAGAAATGAGACCAGGACAGAGATATTACAAAGGATCTGTTCTTATCTTTACAACATTGATTTTGAAACCAATAATCCATCTCTATCTGGGGAAAGAATCATCTCAGGAAAAAGAAAAGAAAAGAAAAGAAAAGAAAAGAAAAGAAAAGAAAAGAAAAGAAAAAGCTTGGGTTAATACCACGAGGTATTAGACTCTTGTATATTTAGTCAATTTGCTGTGTCTGAAGGTCACAGGAAATCACCATGACCCCCTTAAGGTACAAAAGAAGGAAATACGTGTTGGCATAAGATACCAAAGAGTGAAACATTTACAGAGGGTATTTGTGAAATGATGAAGGAGGGTGATATGGGAGATAGGTAGTTGACCACGAACCTCAACTCCAAAGTTCTTACCAGGCTTTTCTCACTGTGGCCTGGGGACAAGGATTCACATCTGCGAACTCTGGGCTGGAGTTAGACTTTAGTCTCAAAATTTCTACAGCTCTTAATGCTCTTACTGTATGACCCAGATGTGTGTGTGTGTGTGTGTGTGTGTGTGTGTGTGTGTGCGCGTCTTCTTGGATCAGAATTAAATAGAAAGCAAGTTTATAGTAACACAGAAAACAAAAACTCAGATGGAGTAATAAAACAGGTTGGCAAAGGATTTTATCTAAAGACTATTTGAAATTTTGTTTTAAGGGTGAGTTCATGCATACTTACCACCACAATACCTTTTGCGTCCTATGCTTAAACAAAAAGAATACATAAATTTTAGTGATTCTCTTGTAAAGAGGTAATTTTTTTAAAGTAATATTCCAAATTTTTCCGTTCAGCCATAGATAGATGTTGTGTTTCCAACTTCATATGTGGTGACGTTGGCCAGAGAATTTTATATATAACTCCCTCTGCACAAATTTAAATATCTAAGGCATTGTGCTCTTGAGCTAGTAATATAATAGCTTGGTTTTATATTTTATTGCAACAAATTCCTCCATTTCAGCATGCTACTTTTATTGAGAGAAATACATACTAAACGATTTAAAATGTACATAAAGGTTGCAGATGAAAATGTCCATTTCTTTTTCTGTTATATTTAGTGTCTACAAATCTGAACCTACATCTATACGTAGATTTATGCAATCGGATAAAAACCTTACAATCATATCTTAAATCCTACCCATTTGTGAGGATTAGTCTGCTTATCTAATTCAGGGAGGTAGGATTGTAGTAAATTCACTAGTCCTGTGCTCAAGGCTCTATCCACAGGGAAATCTCACAGCATTTCATCAGCTTGCGAACGTTACCAGTCAAGCCACATCATTCAGACTCATTTATTGGTGGGTGACAACTTCCCTATGATTATAGAAGTCCCTCCATTCCAGGCAGAAAGACTCAAGGATCCTTTGTAAAATTTCTATGTTTTGGTGGTTGCTGTTTTTTTTTTTTTTTCCCCAAGCAATTCACAGTCCTAATATAATGACGAATATAATAAACATGTGCGTCCCTCTCTATAACAGGAGAGACTGGCTTCACCAAATCCTCCACTCTTCCCAGTGCAGCAACTTTCGATGCCTCAGGAAAAGGACAATGCATGAGAGACAATAATCAGACAGGAAACGGAAAGTTTGGGGGAAAGTGGAATGCTCACTATTTTGCTGTTCCCAGGTTTTCTCTGAATTCAAACCTAAAATGATGAATATAATTTTGTCTAAGCATTGTCTACGTTCCGTTCTCCTTGCACTTGACTACAGAATTTCTCAGTAACATGGTGCCTTCTCTTCCTCATTATTCTTTCTCTTCTTCTCTTTTTAACCCCTTAATGTCTAGTTACCGATCCTTTCTGGTTTAATAGAGATCTCCTATTTGCCAGACTGAATGGTCTTTACTCAGTTCTCTCTATGTTTTCCTTAAGCTTCTGACACTGTTGACTATCTGCTGCTTGAATCTCTCGGTAAGACAATGATCTTCCTGGCGTTTCTTCTACATGTTTCGTTTCTCATTTTCCACTCTCCTTTCCTTTACTCTTTCTCACACACCTTACAAGTAAGCATCCCACCATCTTTTCAGCCATCTTTTCTTTCCTATTTCAATATTTTCTCTCTTGCAGACTTTATTCACTCTTATGATTTTAATAATTACCTCCATGAGTGACCAAACATTTCTATTTTTAGCCCCGACCTCTGACTCTCTGGCTTCTGATCTCTGGTTACATGCTGAACCACTTGACTTTATGCTTACTGACCCCTGGAACTTTCAACACACCCAAATGTGAATTAATGTACTCTCCTAAACCTTTTCCTCTGGATGTCTCAACTTCTATCACTTGTACCATCTTCCATAGACCTGGGGTCCATGGACTATGCATGGGGTTCTTAAGGTATGTGACTTTTTTGATATAAAGTGTAAAATATTGTGTTTGTATTACTTTTATATTTCTTTATACTGAGGAAAGCTTTTAGAATTTTTTGTCAGTTTTTCAAAAGGGTCAGATGTCAAAAAAAAAAGAGCTTAAGAAATCATTGCTGCACTGCTGAATTTAACTGCTATTTTTCTCTTATGTATCTTGAGCAATATATACAAATCTAAATTTTTAGACTACCTTCGCAAGCATTTTGGTTACATTTCTTGACTGTTATCTATCAGAATAAATTATTAGTTGTTGGTTTGGTTTTGCTCAATAATAGAGAATAAGCAGAAGCTTTTCTGTCCATAAGAGAAACTTAAATCTTAGATCATGAGTTAGTGGAGAAAATTAAAAAGTTATTTCTAAATTAAAAAAAATATCTATCAGTCATTTTATCTCTTTAGCTAAATTTGTAATTTGGGTATCAAAACAATGTAGCATTTATGTGTGTAGACAGCCTGGTTTTGTGTCTATCTTATATCAGGAACTCATGTGTAAAACTAAAAGGTCAATTTGAAATATCTAGCTGTTTGACGTGGGATGGATGAGGAGAGATTACACTCTCAACCAATTCAACTGTTATAATATCAGGGTAACTATTCTAAGAAAATATATTTGAGATTACGTTTGAATGAATTAGATTGCTCTTTGTATGAAATGGCATCAAAAGCTAAATCTATTGTCTACATTCAGAATATGCTCATATTTAGTAGGGGTTTTTTTTTCTTTTACTTTTCTTCCTGAGATTTAATGGAATGTAGACATAACTTCGTGATCAGAAAATTAACACACTGTTGATTTCTTACTTTCCTTTTTACATGAAATAATTCTGTTTTGTATTGACTTTCAACTTATTTATCGCTGTATGAAATAGACTCTATAAATTACACTTCATTACTATAAATCTATGTATTTATATTTTCTGTGCCAGAGACTGTGTTAGGTGTCAGACCACAAAGGAAAACAAGATATAGTCCCTGCTCTTAAAGAGCACAGAATCTAACAAATGCCTATCCTCCTTACAAAATATTGCTGTATTTGTACTAGTATTATTAGTACTATTCTTCATTTTTAACGATTATTGTACCCAGTCCCAGCAAAGGGCATCTACAACACTTTTTATGATAGTACAGATTACTTGAAAGGAGAAATAATATTCTCTAAAATAAGCAATTTTTTTTTATAAAGGTGGAGAAACGTTGTCAATTTTCTCCTTGAACTTCTACCCCCTTGTAATCAGGAACTAATTAATTAATTAGCTAATACTTCTAAAGTGCATTAAAGATGAGCAGTGTCATACAAATGCTAAGTATTTTAAAGCCATGTGTTGCCTCATATGCTAGATTGGATTTCTTAAAGTTTGGAAAGGACAATTTGAGCAAATTATGTTTCATCTAAATGGAAAGCTAGGCATATATTGAAGGCAGGGGGTAGGCGAAAGTAGAAGAAGTTGGTTGGAAAAGTGCAAATGTAATCAAGAGAAGAACGATCCTTTACATTTCTCTCCCATTTACTGTTATCATAAAGCAAGAGATGTGTGCATTCCTATAAAACTGCTCAAGAGACAATGCGAATTTATTAAAATTGTAAAATATTACAGTTTTCCTCACCCTTATGAAATTGTTAATAGAACAAAGTCAGGGCTCCCCAGTAAAGGAGCTGATTTTATAATGCTCTTGGCACTTAATTCCGAGGACAAAACATCTAATTTGGAATCCACATGATCTTGATGTAGATCGGTTGCCTGAATTCGTGAGATAATTATCGACCCCTTCCTTTACCATGGGTTTCAAGACTGCACCAATGCCTGGAAGAGCAAAGGAAAGGAGAATAAGGCCCAGTGTCCCACGCTGATCAAGGTAAAAGCCAAGCCCGAGCACTTAGGTTCTAATGGGAGCATTCTGTCCTAATGATTTCTCACCTAAGTTACTCAGCCAGTGTATTAGGTCCGCACTGAGGTTTGTGATTTTTAAACATGAGTCATATTTAAATTCAACTCTTCTAGGAATTATACAGGCATACCTTGAAGATATTGCGGGTTTGGTACCTGACTGCTGTATAAAGCAAATATCACAATAAAGTAAGTCAAATACATTTCTGGTTTCCCAGTACGTATACAAGTTATGTTTACACATACTGTAGTCTATCAAGGGTATGCTAGCATTAGGTCTAAAAAACCAGTGTACATCCCTTAATTAAAATATACGTTATTGCTAAAAATGTTATCATCTGAGCCTTCAGCAAGTCATAATGACTGATCACAAATCACCATAAAACTATGATAATAATGAAAAAGTTTGAAATATTGGGAGAATTACCAAAATTTGACACAGGAAGTGAGCAAATGCTGTTGGAAAAAATGGAGCTGATAGACTTGCTCAACACAGGGTTGCCACAAACCTTCAATTTGAAAAAAAATAAAAATAAAATAAAGCAATATCTGCAAAAGGCAAAGTAAAGCACAATAAAATGAGGTATGTCTGTATTTGTTTCAGTTTGGTGAAGGTGGTTATTTTAGAATCTTTCCTTACTTCTCTTCCTTTTAAAGCCAATGAGACAGACATTACAGAACATGAAAAAGAGAGGCCAATCAGAAAACATTACTATTGTACTGTTTCACTTTCAGCTATCATGTTCACACTGTTTTCAGATTACTGCTGGGGTGGTTCGGCCTCGGGTCAGTGTTAACCACTGTGGGTTTTCCTAAGTGACTGCTCACAAGTAGGGGGTGTTATGTGCCCTTTTACATCTTCTGGGGGCATAAGTGGTGGTATCTGAGATGTACTTCTCTCTCCTTCGCTTGAGGTGGATTAAATGATATCCAGTCTTTCCTACCTCATCTGAGACGCTAAGGGTTGGGTTTCTTTATAATCTTTCGGTGAAGGAGAAAACAGCAATGAAGCATAATTTGTGGACAAATAGACACCTGTATACAGTATCTTTGTAAATATAAGTTCTTTTCTGGGAAGCCTGCCCAGATTTTGATGCGGTTTGCTTAAGTTACAATATGTCTATCCCTTCTTTCTATAAGAAAACAGATAGTCATCAATACTGAATGAGTGGCCGGGCATCCCATAAAATTTGACAAAGGGTCTCTGAGGATAGTGGTTAAGAGGACAAATCAAAATAGCTGAGAGGACTCCTAGGGGCCTCAGTTGGTTAAGGGTTAAGCGTCTGCCTTCGGCTCAGGTCACAATCCGGAGTCCCAGGACAGGAGCCCTGCATCAGGCTCCCTGCTCAGCCTCCCTCTCCCTCTGCTCCTTCTTCTGTTCATGCTCGCTCTCCCTCTCTTTCTCTCTCTCTCTCAAATAAATACATAAAATATTTAAAAAAAAAATAGCTGAGGATGGTATTGATGGTGACGGCAATGATGGTAGGGAGAGCACTATTGTTGTTGCTCTTCCTGCAGCTTTCACTGCAGACTTCAAAACAGCAAAATACACATCCGACTTCAGGGACTCTGAACTTTTATTACAGGGCTTGGGCTATTCCCTTCCAAGATGCTAGTGATCAGTTATGGCATGATTTAGATCATGGAAACCAGAGCGAGGGTATAAACCATCGAGCAGATAGGGAGCCCAGTCTCAGAGCATCAAGGATCAAAAGTGAGAGAATCGCAGTTCAAATGTCTATTGTAAGTGATAGGAACCGAGTGACGAGAGAGAAATAACACACTGAATGAAAGTTGAGTCTGGAAACCAAGCAAGAAGCTTTCTGTGAAGAAGTTAATGTTCCTTGGTTATCCCATTTCCAATGTTTGGGTGTATCAGGCTGGCTTGAAGGTCCAAGTCTGAGGCAAACAGTGTTCCCATGTGTCCTTTCTCTCCATGGTACAAAGTGGTGTCCTATTTATTCGGGAATTTCTATAGTTTCACTCCCTACCGGGCATGGCTTTTTCAGGGGAGCACCTGGACCTTTACGGAAAGCTTTCACTTGATCAGAGACTTAAGCCAGGTTCCTTCATCTGAAATTTAACTCTCCGCATAATGACAACTTGCTTATCAGATCAACTCATCTACCAGCCTAGATGGTGCATTGCTCTTCCGAGGGAAAAGGAATGGTTTTAGAGGCAATGCCTTAACCCAAAGAATGGTTAGGCCAATTTTTGCACAGAATTGCGGAGCTCTTATGATTTAATGAAAGAGATGAAATCCACTCTTCTACTAAGACATGCCATGAAGGGAACTATATACAGTTGATCCTTGAACTGCATGGGTCCACTCACATGTGGACTTTTTTTTTTTTTAATAAATGCAGTCCAGTACTGTAAATGTACTTACTCTTCTTTATGATTTTTGTAATTACGTTTTCTTTTCTCTAGCTTACTTTATTATAAGAATACAGTTTATAATAAGTATGCAAAATCTTTGCTAATTCACTGTTTATGCTATCGGTAGGGCTTCTAGTCAACACTAGGCTATTAGTAGTTAAGTTTAGGGGGAATCCAAAGTTATATGCAGATTTTCAACTGTGCAGGGGTTGGCATCCCGACCCTTACTTTATTCAAAGGTCAACTGCATCTACGTGGCTGTTGTGAAGAAAATAAAAACCTAAAGTCACTTTGCCTTGGTTCAAATTCCTGCTCTGCCACTTTCTAATAATGTGACTTTGAGCCAGTTATAAAGTCTCTCTGGGTCTCAGTTTCATCATCCATAAAATTGGTATAATAATAGTAGTTACTTACATGTTTGTAATGAGGATAAAATGAGTCAGGTGATTTAGCTACCTGGAACAGTACCAGAGTTGGTAATAATTATTCCGGCTAGAGCGTGTGGTGTATTGGTTAAGGACTCAGGCTCTGGCATTAGACATACCTCTGTTCAAATCCAGGTTGTTCTAGGTACGAGACCTCAGAGAAACGACCCCTTCTCTCTGAGTCTCAGTTTCCTCATCTAGAAAATGGGTTATGAGAATTAAATCAGATTACACATGTAAATGGCTTCAAACACGGTTACATATTAGCAGTTGTTTTTCCTGTTTCCCGTTTTGCTTGCCTGTTTTCCCACAGGGTTATATTATGTCACGGTCTGATGATACACGGATAGAAGATGTTTTTATATTCATGTTATAAATAGCCAGGTTGAGGAGAATCGCTGAGTAATAGAGTGACATCAAGTGTCATTTTATGTAGAATGTTTCCTCAGTTCTCCTTCTTAAAAGAGTTTTACATAGTTAAAGAAGAAATTAATGAAGAAAGCCATTGCTATCTAGATGTAGATTAGTGTAAGGTTTTGCAGGTGAAGATTTATTCCCATTTTTAGACTGCATATTTCTGGAAAGTTTGGGCATCAGAGCCCCATAGCTTGTTTTCCAGCAGCTCCCAGGAAATGTGATTACACTCAATCTTTGTATTGAAGTTCTCTATGTAAATGCAGGAGGCTCTTGCCTTAAGAAAAATCTTTAAAAGTTGTAGAGCTCCCCAGAAGCAGAGGTTGGGAGGGAGGCATGCTTTGTGTCATACACATTAATTCAGTTGGCACATTACAATGTTAAACTAAATGACATTATTACAAAGCTGTGCTAAGAAGTGTTGACAGGTCCATATGGTAATTTTACAATGTATAATGAACACACAGACTCCTTTCTTGCAGAAATTTATAGTTCAAATCTATACCCAGGATATCCAGTTTTATTTCCAGAAACTTAAATTGACTTATTACGATGTAGTGAATGTATAAATTAGTTCCAGTAGTTAAACTGAAACATTTCCCTACAGACTCAATTAGATTCATTAATCTGCTGTGTAGACCTGTAAACGGCCCATTGTTCTTTTCCCCCCAAAATGTCAAAAACTATTTCTCTAACTATAAAATATTTCCTACAAAAACTGTTTTAAATGGTCAGAATTATTGTATATTAGAAACCCAGAACTACAAATTATCTTATTGCACGGCTGCTTTTTTTTTTTTTTCTTCTAAAGAAAAATAGGGTCCAGCCCTTGCCAAGTAATTTAGTGGGGTTAGTAACTGGATCCGGTGCTCTATCACACTGAAAATGCACTGAAATTAAGAAAAGATCATCTTTTTCCCTGTCTTACAGGATAAATCAGCTGGCATGGGGCATATTGTGGATGTTCCTAACCCCACAGCTTTTTCATTTGAAAACTTTTGTTTATGTGCCTCCCTCTGCCTGAAGGGTGGCAGCTTATCAGTTCATTGTGATGTTCCGTGGAGGCTGAGCAAAATAATACAACCTGTTAATGAATTCCATTTCAAACGATGCACACCTGTGTCATACCTACTTCAAAATACCACCCTCCATGCGGGGACTAGGGAGACCACTGCACAGCAGAGTTTTACACACAAATCTTTTTTTTTTCTTTTTTTTTTTTTTAAGCTACTGTTGTGGAATTTAACAAAGACGCCCACAAAATGTGTTTTATTGATTGATAAAGGTGGCTGCTTTTACTTACTGCATGATTTTTTTTTCGCTTCTGTGATTTATTAAACATTATTTCTTGTTTGAAAAACCTTTGCAACTCTTACCTTTGACTTTTATTTTTTTAATGGCTCAGCTTTAATAATCTTGAGAAAGTCACATTTAATGCTAACTGTGGTTATGTTTTTAGTCTTGGGTAGACATGGATCGGCTGCATTTTAAAGATGAGAGGAGAGCTGTCTGGGTCATTCTCAGACAGACTGGTACTGATGTGATCCGAAATTGAAATATTTAAGACTCATTTCACCGTATTTAACAGAAAACAACTCCAAGTCTCTTTGGGGGAGTGTCATTTTTAAAGATATGGGAGGGTCTCACAAGGCAAGGAATGGAAAACAAATGGAACCCATAATTCAAATATTGTCTCTCTCCATTTTTGTCCTTTATTTTTTTAAAAGATTGTATTTATTTATTTGAGAGAGAGAGAGAGAAAGAATGAAAGCAGGACGAGGGGCAGAAGGAGAGGGAGAGAGAAAACCTCCAGCAGACTCCTGGCTGAGTGCAGAGCCCGACTTGGGGCTGACCTCATGAACCTGAGATCATGACCGGAGCTGAAACCAAGAGTTGGACACTTAACCGACCGAGCCACAGGTGCCCCTTTCTCCTTTCTTTATAGCTTTTTCATTTTTACTTATTATTACTTCAATCCCACTTTAGATTTCTCTATTTCTTTGGTCCAAGGAGTAGAAAATCTGGCTGAAAGAGACTCCCCAATTCTTACATTATAGACTGAATTCTCTCCCATCTCAGTACCAATTTTAGAAAGAGATTCCGATTGGTCTAGATTGCTTCAGTCACTACTCCTGGGACAACCCAATGTGAGGAGGTAGTGCTCCGCTTTGGTCCGAGAGTATATAGAAATAAGCTACTCTCACTAGCTGATTGGAGGAAAAAAAAAAGAGGTAATTCCCACTAAACGGTGGTGGTGGTAGGTGGAGGTCAGTACTGGGCTGAATACACATTAATAAATATCTACCTACCTGATTTTTAAATGCCCTGCCTCTAAGATAATTACATGTCTTCTTATCTCCAGTCCAAGAAAATATAGAAAGTTAGAGCAGTAGGTGATCCAAAAGTAGAGATATTGGACTTTTCCTCCAGGATGATATTTCCAGTGAGAAATATAATGTGTTGGAATAATCAGCTTCCTGTTCACAGTCCCATGTTCATCTGCTCACAGGACACGCACAATTTTCCTGCCAATGTATAGCATAACATTTCCTTCCCCCACCCTTTTCATTTCATTAATATGGAGGTGGGGAAGGGGTGTGCCAGATTCCTCTTACAACATATTTTCCCCTAATTTTTCAACTTATCACCTTCTTTCTTGGAATCCTAGCTTTTCATGACAAATGGAAGAGTTCTTATTTGTGCAAATCTGCTCAATGCTAATATCCGCACCTGCACGTCTGGGTTGTGGTAAAGCAGCCACCCATGCACAATAAGGGTGAATCTCCCACATCTAGGAAGGACAGAAGGCCTGAAATCAGCAAAACCAGCTCAAGCATTCCCCTGCCCTTCTGATTGGGTAATTGCTTCTGTTCAGGCAGCCTGCCCCATGGCTCAGCATATTGCATTTCAGTTCAAATATTTATTGAATCACTTCTATGTGCCAGGAGCTGTGTTATATACTTCTAGAGATGAAAAATGAGTAATATATTGTTTCTGCCCTTAGAGACTGCCATTTTGACAAGATAGTCTCACCAGGATTTATGGTTTAAGGGACAATAAGCCTGGTGGGAGAAGCCAGACCAAGCTCCTTGGAAATAGATTTAAAGGGTGATGGGGAATTTAATAAAAAACTAAACAAAACAAAAACTGATGTGGGGTGTATTAGGTCCACTGGCATCCTCCTATTTAGTGTCTAGTCTTAAATAGAAAGTAAGTGTAGAACCTAGCAGGAAAATTCAGGAAGTAATTGACTGAGGGATCTGACTGAGCTCTCCTCCATTCTCATCACAAGAAGAAACAAGGGAAGATGGGAGAGAGGAGAAAACAAGATGGAATAAGTGAGAACAGAGCCTGATCTTGAACAGAAGCTTCAATGCAGAATTGCTTGGTTTACACGTAAATTCAAGCAATGTTTCTAGAGGGTCTACCATTTGCCGGGAACTATCATATCTGTCCTGTCCATTTTATAGAAGGGTAAATTGTCTAAAAAGGGTGGGAGATTGGCTTAAGTCACAAAACAAGTGAAACAGCAGGGAATTGAAGCCAGTATGCTGGACATAAAAGATAAGACCACTCATCAAGACAATTAAAGAAGCAAGTGGGGGACAAGAGCTCATGAATTTGCTTTCTTGTTAGTTGCTTTGATTTCCCCCCCTCTTCTCTATAGTTCTTGCCTCTTTAGGCAGCTCTAGCTACCAGATTTTAATTAGAGAACACTCAGCAACAGAAATTTGTTGCTGTCTCTGTAGATCACCATTATGTTTGACCTAGTTGCTCTCTCTTTCAGCTTCTCTCCAGTTGTCTTTTACATTGTGTTCCTAAAACTAGTTATTCCTGCTCAGGCCACTAATCAGCAATATCTCCCTATACTTCCCCTTTCAGACTCTGCAAATGAGACTATATGATAGGCCCAAGTCATCTCTATGGAATGACACTTTGGGCTACACTTTTTCTAGACTATAATCCAGACTTTATGTAAGATACCATGGTTCAGATGCTCAGCTTGATCCAAAAAGCCATGGCCAATGTGGTTGAATCATATGACCTGACTTTCTATATAGAAAAAAATCTCTTAGAAGTGGCTTAATAAGGACAAGGAAAACTAAGAGATATAGTTTCAGACACTGAAATCAATGCAACATTGATCTTGACCTGCTCAAAGAAAAGTTGAAATCTAAGAAGTGTTATCCTTTCCAAAATGAGAGTACATTCCTTAAGCTAAGTATTGTTAGGACATTACTTTTTGACTTCCATTGCAATAACCAGTCCCTGGTAGCGCTGGATTATAGTAAAGAGATTAAGAAACAGACTTCGGATCAGGCAGCCATAGGCTCAGTTCTTAGATTGGCTGCTTGTTATCTGTGACTTTAGTAAGATACTCAGATATTCTATGCCTCTTTTTCCTCATCTGTAAAATTGCTGGTCATATTTCATGGAGTTTAGATAACGATTGAACAAAATAATATCTGCAAACTACACATAGTTAGTAAGCACTTAGCAAATGATAGATTCGTTGTAAAAATAAACTAATATTGCCCTAAGATTAATAGATACTCATGAACAAAAGTTACTTGGTGGAAATTAACAAGGAAACAGAAGAAATTAATTTCAAAATGATTGGTTTCAAAGAACCTGGATTTGCTATAATTTTTTTTTAAAGATTTTATTTCTTTATTTGTGATTGAGAGAGAGAGCACATGTGCACAAGCAGGGAGAGCAGCAGGCAGAGGCAGAGGGAGAAGTGGTCTCCCGGCTGAGCAAGGAGCCCGATGAGGGGGCAGTCGATCCCAGGAGCCTAGGATCATGACCTGAGCAGAAGACAGATGCTTAACCGACTGAGCCATCCAGGTGTCCCTGTATTTTTTTCCTTATAAAAAAGAAAATTATATAATCCCAGAACTGTGAGGCCAAGAGAAAAATGTGGTTCTATTTAGTGCCCTATTTTGCTTGAAAAACAGATATTCTAAATTTATGTTCTTTGAGTAAAGATACCTTTCCCATAAACATTTTTAAAAGAGGTTTTATAGTTCTTAATAACTTAATGTGTTAATGACCACAAGTAAAGATGAAACTGAATGTTAATGCCATAGTAGGTTGAGCCAAGATTTTATGCATAAATAAATGATAGTGGCACATTTTAAAAATGTATACAAACATGGAGGTACAAAGTTCATAAAACAAATTAGTCACAGTTTTTTTTTCTTTTGGTGTGTTTAGAAAAATGTCATTGATGACCTTTCAGAAGTGAAGACAAGTAAAGCAGTAACACTTGAGTTTTGGGGGGGAAAACATTAAAAAATAATCCCTTTTGATACAGAAGAACATTTGCATATCCAAAGCCAGCTTCTCAACAGTGCTGTGTTTTTTTGTGAATGATCAACTCTCTAATTAGCCAATTATCATTGCAAATAGAGAAAGGGACAAAAATCACAAACTGTTAGTAACTTAAAATAGAAATCTATATTACTACATATGAAAGGAGAGTTTAAGTAGAATAAGAGGCTGGGGATCAGAATGAAATTGTTTTTAAACCTCCACTGAGATAAAAATAATGTTTTACAATATGGTGTTAACTTTTCTTTGAGTAATGAGAGCAATTTTTGACATCTGCACAACTGTTAAAAAGCAGAGTGTATTTCATTTGTTAAAATGAAACAAAGTAGCTTTGAAATGATTCATAACCTTTATTAAAAATAATCCCCAAATATTTGGAAGCTATTTATATTAACTGTCTGTATTAGTTATAGTCAACGTACAGGTATCTCCAAATTGTGAATGAGGCATACCCCTAGCATGTGGAGATGAGTTGGAAATATCACCCTCTGAAATTATAACTAGCAAGGATCAAGAGAAAATTAAAACAATAAGCCATGTGCAGGGGCTCCTGGGTGGCTTAGTTGGCTAAACATCCGACTCTTGATTTTGGCTCAGGTCATGATCTCAGGGTCATGAAATTGAACCTCATGTTGGGCTCCCAACTAGGTGTGGAGCCTGCTGAAGATTCTCTCTCCCTTTCCCTCTACTCTTCCACCTGCCGTCCTGCTCTCTCTTTCAAACAACAACAACAACAACAACAACAAAACCCACAACAAAACCGTGTGCAGAGTTAACCCGTGTTATATATGTTTTATAAATAAGTCCAGGGTGTCACCCAAAATCACCAGTCACATGCCAACCCAAAATAAAACCGATGTACAATACACCAAAACCCCAGGAATTATTACATGCTTATGGCAATCACAAACACACATAGAGTGTGATGTATAGGTGTAGAAAGTACTTTTCTGAATAAGAATTTGTCAGTATTCCAATGCACTCCTCTAAGGCAAAGACTTGGGGCCCTTTTCTCTCTTTGTTCAGTGGGCTTGTCCATGAAGAGATCCGCTGCTTCAGCAAGTGTACAACTGGGTCCAAGGAATAGGTAGTTCCAAGATGACTCTTGAGCACTTGCTCTTCCTATCAAAAAGCTATGCCCGGTTTATACAGCCATCTCAGTGACCTGATTAAATGAGTTTCTCATGGTAAATTAAAACATTGGCCTTCTGCTTTGTACATTTTCTTGTTATATATTGCTTAGTGTGAGTCACACCCTGAGATAGATTAAGCCCTGAGTGAATTATGAAAGTAAAGTTCCTCCATGTGCATAACCGACATATGGACTCTGGAGTATGGAAACTCCAGAAAGTTATAGTCATCTACAGACTTGATGGCCAGCAATGGCTCAACTATCTTAAAGGAAAATGTGTCACTTGCAGTGGATTGCATTTAATTAAATATGACAAATGATTTTTGCAATGCCGAATGTCTAAAAAGATTATTTATTTCATGGCAAATGGGTTTTGCAGTGCAGAGTGTCTGAAAGGATTATTAATTTAAATAGTAGGCAAATGGGGCACCTGGGTATCTGACTCTTGATTTCAGCTCAGGTCATGATCAGGTCCTGGGATCGAGGCCAACATCAGGCCCCACCCTCAGCATGGAGTCTGCTTAAGATTGTCTCTCCCCGTCTCCCTCTTCCCCGCCCCTACCCACTTCTGCTCGCTCATATGCGCACTCTCTCTTTCAAAGAATAAATAAATAAATAAATAAATAAATAAATAAATAAAAAAAATTAAAAATAAATAAATAGGGGTGCCTGGGTGGTGCTGTTGGTTAAGTGTCTGACTCTTGGTTTTGGCTCAGGTCCTGATCTAAGGGTCATGAGATTGAGCCCCTGACAGGTTCTGAGCTCAGCACAGAGTCTGCTTCAGATTCTGTCTCCCTCCCTCTGGCCCTCCCACTCATGCTCTCTCTCTCAAATAAAAAAAATCTAAATAAATATATAAATAATAAATAAATACAATTGTAGGCCATTAATTGAAAAATATAATATCTGGATTTCCATAAATGCTTTCTCCATTTTCTAATCATTTTTTTTTTTTACATTACAGATTTGGCACTAACCATACATTTTGTTTACCTGTGGTATTCACTACCAGTCTGATCTTTGCCTCTACACTGCAATTTTTTGAGGATGGGTCTTAATTTCTCCATATCTCTTCTTAAAGCCTAGTGCAATGCCTCACATATTGTGAGTAGGTACTCAAAAATATTCGTTGTATGAAAAAAAATGTCTATAATTTACAGGTTCTTACCGTGTCATAGCACTGTGTTTACTCTCCTGTGTTTCCCGTAGTAGAAGCTTGGAGTGCATGTCCAAGAATCCCTACCTCCACCTGAGTCCTGTTAGACTCCACCAATGAAAATTACCTGCTCAATACTTGAAAAAGGAAAGCCAAGTAGGAGCTGCTATTGCTCTTGTGGCAGCAAAGGATCTGTGTTAAAGCTTCTGAACATCTTACTGAAAATCATCCAGTTTGGTGCTATAGATAGTCATGATCACCAACAGTGTATTCCTGCGGTTCCTTCCCCTTCTACTGTCCTAAAGTCTAGCAGTGGCTTTCCTTGAACACTTCCATGGTCCTTCCAACAGTTACAGAAGCTCTAAATCCCTGTAACAGATTCCCTTCCGCCTAAAATTTGTAGAGTAATTGCTCTTTTCCTAAATACTAATACATTTGAAACTGTTATTCCCCTCTGCTTATCATTCCTATTGTGTCTCTATTATGAAAAAAATATCTTTAACCGTTTTGAAAATTCTTTCTGGAATGTGAGTCGAATTAGCAGTGGAGGAATGTCAGCAACCTCCAAGTCCAATTATGCATTAGGACTCATCTTATTTGTTTCCCTTATCTCAGAATCGTATTACTTCACTGCCTATTTTCCAATCTCTGCAAACAAATTTTTTCATATGTTTTCTTTATTTTTCTAGTCGTTTAGTATGGAAGGGCAAATCTAGTCATGGTTATTCTGTCGTGGCCAGAAATGGGATTCCCTAGTTTATATTTTGGAGAACTGAATTCTCTTTAGAAGGGAAAAATCTCTCTCTTTCTCTCTCTCTGTTTATCTTTTTCTCTTTCTCTTTTCAACGAGCCTATGTGCTATGTTATATAGAAATCAACACCCTACGTTACTGTGGAATGAACTAATTTGTCATAATGAAGAATAAGCTGTTTGGTGTTAGTGTTAAAACTTGTTACCCCAGGAGCAAAATTGTTATTATATAGTTAAGAAATACAATCAAATGTTGGCTGAGATAATGGGTGAAGGAAGGGTGCACTATCGATTTTCCTCTTGCTGGGCCCCAGAGAGAGTTGAAAAAAGTCTGAGAAGCCTGGTATACAAAAATATGGCAACAATAGTCCCAGTGAGCAAAAGTAGGCTGTAACTATTCTTGGCATGCACAAATCCTATAGAGTTCAGAGGCTGTGATGCCTAGTATCTAGTTGAAGCTTTTGTCCCCCCTACATTTCTGTTCATTTCTGATTCCTGAGCCTATGTAATATATATATATATTAAATATCAGTCTGTTTTTACCTGCTTTCTGATGACTTATGCTCTATATTCATATTGTGGGTAAGAGACTTCAGAAATTTCCATTGCAGTGAGTAAAATGTGGTTTGCAATGGTAGTATGCCACCTATAAAAAATAGAGCCAAGGATTAGAAGAGAATGCTGGTCATGAATATAAAGACAAAGAGGTTGAACTGCTGAATACGTAAGCATTTGCAGAGAATCCTAGGCTTGTTAGGGGAGGAAAGCCCAGTAAAATATGGCTTTCCTATATTTGTGGGAAATAAAAGGCAAGGGGCAGTATTTATTGGGTTAAAAATTGGACATTTGCCCCCCAGAGTCTAGAGCATTTGATATATATAAGCTATATATGGAATATTTTCTGAAAAAGAGAATGGCACTAATTGAAATGAGTTATTTCAGGGCGTAATTCTCCAACAAGTATGACTACATAGAAATCAGCAATTCTAAAAAAACTGAAGTTAACTGGATTTTCTCAAAAAAAGAAGGATATTTTTATTATTGTTAAAACAAATTTATGGCAGAGTTGTATTCTTTTATGGAATTAAGTTTTTACCTATGATTAATTTTCTTAAATACATAGACTAAATTTTTTCATAGTATCTTCCTTTATGCTTTGATCTAATGAATACCTGAGTTATTGTACTTTTGGGCAGCCATTATATTCTGCATTTTGTGATTCAAATTTTGTGTGTGACAGTCTATATGAAAATCTAAGTAATTATACCATAAAAATGGTAGGAAATCACCTGTCTGGGCTAGAAATACAACATCTAATCCTGTGTGCAGTTGAAATTTTAACCAGTCTGAAATGTTGGACATCTGGGGGTGAAAAAAAATCCATTAATGTGGAGTTTATATGGTTCAAAGGTAGTAGTCTATTTCTAAGGAAGCAGAGGCAAAAAGGCTTTCTTTGAGGAATTAGATGGTAAAATTTTCTTTTTTATATATTTATTTGACAAATTTTAAGCTCTTAATGCCCAGAAGAGAAAGTTTTACTCTATTTGCTGTAGTCAAGCAGACTAATATATCTGTTGATGATAAGGCTGCACCATTTCCTGAATTTTTATTAAAACCCATCAGATTATATTTAGCTTAGTACAAGGTAACTCAGCCCAAGGACAGTTCAAGGCTCCAGGTAATTTGCAAGGGGTTTATTCACCTAGTATTCTCTAAATTCTAGGACATTTATTCTGCTTAATTTAAATTATTTGTTATAAACTTTCTTAAACTAAATGTACAGGAAGAAGTACTTTCTTCCTTTAACAAGGGAATAGATAAGAGGACCTTGATAAACTGGAATATTTCTGAAAGGATAAAAGTCCTAAAAAATGTACTGTTTGCACAGGAATGACAGAAAGGACACATAGCACATCATTATTTCTTCCACTTGTACTCAGAGTGATTTCCAAAAGGGAAAAAACTTGAACACGCTCAGAGAAACTTTGAGTCATCAGACATTTTTGCCTGTGACTGCCTACTTAATACAGGAAGAAAGTGAACATTCATGAGTCAGAGCCCTTAGCTTTGCCGAGTTCACTTAAAAATGACAATGGGATATTGTAGAAAAGAATTTGCACCAAATAATCTGGAAAATATTTGAAATAAACCAGCACTTGGTCAGTCCTATTCTCCCTCCATGTGGGTGTGAAAGGAATAGAATTGTCTCAGGAAATCTTTTTTTCTTATGTAGGAATGAGCCCACAGGAAGCTGGAAAGCATCTCCTAGCTTCTGAAAAGGGTGCCTGACAAGATCTACGGGAGGACAAGTTAGATTTGATATAATGGTGATGCCCCAATGACATGGTGTGGTTCTACATGAGGTAAATGTGTAGATCATTTCTAAAAGTCCTGTATGTATTTATTTGACCTTTGATTGTGAAGAAAGGTAAAATTGGTTTTAGAATCTACAAGTTAATTTATTAATGTTCCAAGTATTTGTTTATAGTAGAAAAAAATTAGTCCTACTATCATCAAGGTATGGTCTAGAAAAAAAAAGTCAATCAAATACACAAAATAACTGAGCTATATGCACTGAAGAGAAAGAATAAGATACTATGAGACTGGTTACCAAAGGGAACTACACCTAGATCTGGGGCCAGATGGTCTCCTGTGAGAAAATGACTGAAGTCTTGGTGAGAGATAACTAGGTAAATGTAGGCAAAGGAGAAAGGGAATTTCAGGTAGAAGGACCTACTTGAACAAAGACTTTTTGGAGAACTGAAAGACTGATGGTTCAACAGAAAACAAAGGATAAAATGGTAAATACAAACTCAAATTGATCAATAATTATACTAAACATAACTGGTCTAAATATTAAAAAGAAAAATTTTCAGGATAGATTAAGAAACAACAAAGCCTAATTATGCAATGTTTACAACTGACATGCCTAAATACAAGGACTCGGACAGGTAAGGGTAGACATTAAGACAGAAGCATCCATAAGAATAAGCACAGGCTTTTCAAATGAGAAAAGGGAAGTCATCCAGTAAAGTCCAACAATTCTTAAGTTCTGTACTTTTAATAAGCTTCAAAGTAGATAGGGCAAAAATGATGGAATAGAAGTTGATAAATCCACAACCACAGAGGAAAATTTTTATCACATCTCTCCTACTACCAAATAGAACAAACAGATAAAAAATTAGTAGAGATATAGAAAAACCAAAAAAATCTCTAAAATACTTAACCTAATTATATGAATGTAACTCTGCCCCAACCATGGAAGATTATACATTCATTTCAAGACCACAGGAAACGGTTACCATAATTGACCATATACTGGGCCATAAAGCCAGATTTTTAACAACTTTCAAAGGATTGGTCAAATTCAGAGCACATACTCTGACCACAGTGGAATGGGGTAGAAAAGGGTTAAGAGTGGGTCTGTAAATAGTTTCTCTCTTGTCAGGAAGCCAGAGGGTGATTTTAACCTGACCAAATTCCTTGTAATTTTTGACCTTTGGAATTTACAATCTAGATTAAAAATGAGGATTTTTCAGAGATGTTTTTTATGTGTGATTATTAATCTGGGAAATGATTGCATCAGAAAATACCTGGTATATAAATATAAACTTGCAGTTTTTTGAATATATGAGCCACTGATATCTTGAAAAAAGGAAGTTACTCACATACTCCTTCTGGCTTTGTGACTAATACATTACAAAAGCTGAGAGATCCCAAAACTAAAGAGCCCCAACTAATTCACTGAGCACACAAGGTTAGTGCTTGTCATTCTGAATCTAAATGACATTCTGGTTTGAAAGAGGTGTCTGAGGGAGCAGTGTTTAATGGATTTGGGGTCTCCTAAGTATTAATGTGACTATTTCTGTGACTATGCCAAGTAAAATGTGATCCTGGATGAGACTTATGATTTGAGTAGATCTGACTGATAATGTGGGCATTTGTAATTGAGAAAAAAATTAAACTAAACTCAATAGAATAAAAAAATCCCCAGATTAAAATAATACATAGATAAAATAAGAAATTTCAGTCATCCCTTCCACCATGTGAGGACATAGTCAAAAGGGGGCCAACTATTAACTATGAAACAGATCTTCCCCAGACACCAAATCTGCTGGTAGTTTGATGTTGAACTTCTAAGAACTATGAGCAATCGATTTCTGCCATTTATAAGCTACGCAGACTCGGAAACAGCCTTACAATGGTGCTCAGTCATGGAAGCCTGGACGGACTAAAACACCACAGAAAAATGAAGTGAGTAGAAACAAGAAGTTTCAGGGAACAAAGACAACTTACTGAACTTAAATTTGTGGTTCAATTAGTCCTCAAAAGAGACCGTTGAAAATACAACGAGGACCTTCTCTCAAAGTTATGCTTTCTTTCTTCAGAGAAATGCTTTTCTATACAGCTGATCTGTGTGTGGATGCAAGTCCAATCTGTTTGCACTGTGACTTCCATGACAGCAGCAAGGAGCCAGATCCCCATATCCAAAGATGTATTCTGAGGGTAGAAGAAAATAATACATTCAAATAACTGGGATGGATAAAGAAGCATCTAGATTCTACCCATATTGTCTTAAAGGTATTTCAGCTATTTAGATAGGGACAATTGTCTTGAGATATCACTATTTAGAAATAAAATAACCACAAAATTAAAAAGTGTTGTGGAATGCAAGGTATTGTAGTTGAACAGAAGAAAATATTAGTTTCTATTCAGTATACTCTAAAGCTCCTTATCAGATTATTTTTAGTAATTGGTATCATACTATTTCGTATTTCCAGCATAGCAAATTACCACAAACTTAGAGGCACCAAAACCACACATATACTATTTTATTTTACATTTCTCTAGGTCAGAAGTCCAACACAGATTGCCTGGGCTAAAATCAAAATGTTGGAAGAGCTGTGTTCCTTTCTGCAGGTTCTAGGGGAGAATCTGTTTTCTGGGTTTTTCCATCTTCTAGAGGTTACCCACATTCCCATTGTGATCCTCTTCCTGCACCTTTAAAGCTAACAAAGTCACATCTCTGACTCATCTGTCATCACATGTCTCCCTGACTCAGCTGGGAGATTCTCACTTTTAAGAAATTATATGATTAGATTGGACCCACCCATATTATCCAGAATAAACTTCCCAAATCAAGTTCCTCACCCTTCATCACATCTGAAAATTCATGTTTGCCTTATAATACATTATTCATGGCTTCCAGTGATGAGGGAGTAGACCTCTTTGGCTAGGCCAGTGTTCTGTCTACCACAGGTAACATCTGCTTTTTGTCGGTTTTGTTTGTTTTTCCTTTCATTCTTTCAAGTGTTTCCTCCATGAGGCAACTAAAGTTTGTGTGGTTTAGTTAGGGATACTAGCTGTATTTGTGACCATGGACAAAATATATCTGAAAACATAAACTTATTATATCTTCTTAGCGAATGAATCACCTCATTATTAAATAACCCTCTTTAATCCTTAGTGATATCTTTTGTTCTGAAATCTACTTTATCTGATGTTAATACATCCCTCCAATTTTCTTGTGATTAGTGTTATCATGTTATATCTTTTTTCATCCTTTTACCTTTATATTTTGTTTTTTTAAAAAGATTTATCTATTCATTTTAGAAAGAGAGAGAGAGAAAGAGAGGGAGGAAGAAAGTGCACACGAGCAGGTAGAGGGATAGAGGTGGAAAGAGAGAGAGGATCCCAAGCAGACTCCCTGCCAAGTGTGGAGCCCAGTGCAGGGCTCAATTCCATGACCTCAAGATCATGACCCCAGCCAAAATCAAGAGTCCGGCACTCAACTGATGGAGCCACCCAGGAGCCCGACATCATCCTTTTACTTTTAATTCACTTGTGTCATTATTTTTGAAGTGCATTTCTTCTAGGCATCATATAATGAGGCCTTGCTTTTGCATCCAATATAATAATCTCTGCCTTTTAATTAGGGTCTATAGAATAGTGATATGATTGGATTAAATCTGCCTCCTTGTTATTTGTTCTCCTTTTCTCCTTTGGTTGTACATCTAACTCATGGAAGATTATGTAAATCAACTACCTGGGATAATATCTGGTAAGCACATAAACAATTCACTCATTTTCGTCTTTTTCTGTCTTCTGTTGTATTCAGTATTTTTTATAATTCTCTTTTATTTGCTTTTTGTCTTACTACCCATAGTTTTGTTTTGTTATTTCATTGGTTGTTTTAGGGTTTATATTATACACATTTAATAAATTAAAGGTTACCTTCCAGTGATATTGTCATTTCATTTACAGTTATAAGAAACTTAACCAGAATATCCTTTCATTTCTCAATTCCTAGCCTTTGTGGTAATGATATCATACATCTTACTTCTACATGTTAGAGACTCCAGCAGATATAGTTTTTGTTTTTGTTTAAAGTCAGTTACTTTTTTAAAAATTTCAGTAATAAGAGAAATATGTATTTATCCTCATAGTTATTTTTTGCTATGCTCTTTATTACTTTGTATATCTATACCTACAACTGGTATAATTTTCTTCTTTTCTAAAAGACTTTCTGTAATAGAGGTCCATGATGATACTTTCAAATTTGTATGTCTGCAAAAGTGTTTACTTCACTTTTATTTGAGATATATTTATGTTTTATGTAGAAGTTTAGAATGACAGTTCTTTCTCTCAGTATTCTAAAGATGTTGCTCCACAATTCTTTTGCTTGCATTGCTTCCAATAAATGTCTGCTAAAGTTCTTACCTTTGTGTTTCTGTATGCTGAGTCTTATCTTTTCTGATGGTTTTGTTTTTTTTTTTAATTTTTTTTTTAAAGATTTTATTTATTTATTCGACAGAGATAGAGACAGCCAGCAAGAGAGGGAACACAAGCAGGGGGAGTGGGAGAGGAAGAAGCAGGCTCATAGCGGAGGAGCCTGATGTGGGGCTCGATCCCAGAACGCCGGGATCACGCCCTGAGCCGAAGGCAGACCCTTAACCGCTGTGCCACCCAGGCGCCCCTCTGATGGTTTTTATAATTGTTTCTTTATCACTTGTTTTTCAAATTTTTGTATTATGATATGATGCAATTATTATTGTTTAACAATTGCAGAAAAAATACAAAGAAATGCATAAAGGAAATCCACAAAGTTAAAATTAAAAAGAGGCCATGGCCAGGCTTCTAATTTATAACTTTCTAGGCATGTTTTAAGCATGTACACATATTAATGCAAACATTATTTGCAACTGTGTATTAATACAATGCTATGCAATATGTTACCCTAAAACCTAATAGCCTAAAGCTATAATAATCAATTATCTGTGAGTTAGGAATTGGGAATGGGTTCATTCAGCATTTCTGTCTTAGGATACTCATAGGATATTGCAATCAAGTATTAGCTAGGACTGTAGTTATCTGAAGTCTTGACTATGGCTAGGTAATTTATTTATAAGCTGGCTCACACATATGGTTGGTAAGTTGGTGCTGGCTATTGACAGGAGGCCTCAGTTCTCTACATGGACCTCTCCTAGTGGCATCTGCCTTTACCAAAGAGAGTGATCCAAGGTACTATGACAGAGGGTGCAATGTGTTTTGGGAACTAGCTTCAGAAGTCAAATATTGTCACTTCTGCACTATTCCATTGGTCATATAAGTCAGCCATGATTCGCTGTGGAAGGGGACCATACAAGGTTTGGAATACTGGAAGATGATCTTAGGATCATCTTGGCCATTTGCTACCACAATATCCTTAGTGTCACATTTTCAAAAAGTTTCATGACCTACTCTTTTGCACTTAAATTATTTCAAGAACTTGTTCTTTTTTTTTTTTTGCGTCAATAAAACCTTTTTAATTATTTTATTTTTTTAAATTTTTTTATTATATTATGTTAGTCACCATACAGTACATCCCTAGTTTTTGATGTAAAGTTCGATGATTCATTAGGTGTCTGTGCCAGTAATAAATGGTTTCATAATCTATAATTGAATGATGGACACTTATTTCTAATTTTCAAAATTCAAAAAAGGCAAAAATTAATAACTTTGTCATTTTTCATGATTTCTTTCTCTTTAGGATATATTTCCAAAGGGAAATATCATCAGATATGCATATTGCAAGGCATTTGGTCCATATCACAAAACAGACTTCAAAAAACCTTATGCTTCAACTACATGCATTGGAAAGGGCTTCTTTTTTTAAAGTAAGATTTACACCCAGTGTGGGGCTCAAACTCACTACCCTGAGTTCAAGAGCCTCATGCTCCACCGACTGAGCCAGACAAGTGGCCCAGAAAGTGCTTTCTAAAACTGCGTCTCACCTGCACAGGTTAATGGATGGGAGTGTTGAATTATTATATTGTACACCTGAAACTAATATAACACTCCATGCTAACTAACTGGAATTAAAACAAAAACTTAAAAAACATTTTTTAATTAAAAAAATAAAACCATATCTCATCTAATAAAAGGTACTTTCAATTTATCCTTCAGTCTTTGTCCATTTATAGGTGAACTAGAGAAGGTAAACAACCTAAGTCAGTTCTACCTACGTAGGAAATTAATGCATAGAATTTGAACCAGGTAATTCACAGAGTCACTAGGAAAGGTAAAGAATCTGGGTTGTACAGAAACCAAGGGAAACAACATATGATCAATATTCTACCTTAGTTATGATCCAATTTAGGATTCCAGCACAGATTCTGTCCTCACTAAACTTTACTTTAGGAATAAGTCACTTTGCTGCTTGATTCCACTAAGCATTCATCTTAAAGTTACTAGGTTCTCAACACTCCAAGACAAAATCTTAAAATGACCATTTACTTCCGTGACATTTCCTCAAAACCAAAATCCTAGTTGGGAGCATCATAGTCTTCAGATGCTAAGGTCAAAACAAAAATAAATGCTATAAAAGGTGAAATTATCTATCCCATTTCTCTTTTTAAAATGGCAGACTTTAAATTGCTAGAACTCATACAGGAATTAGGCAATGTGGCAGGATATAAAATCAATGCACGGAAATCAGTTGCATTTCTATACACTAACAATGAGACTCAAAAAAGGGATATTAAGGAATCAATGCCATTTATAATTACACCAAAAACCATAAGATGACTAGGAATAAACCTAACCAAAGAGGCAAAGGTTCTGTACTTAGAAAACTATAGAGCACTCATGAAAGAAATTGAGGAAGACACAAAGAGATGGAAAAACATTCCATGCTCATAGATTGGAAGAACAAATATTGTTAAAATGTCTACGCTACCCAGAACAGTCTACACATTCAATGCAATCTCTATCAAAATACCATCAACTTTTTTCACAAAGCTGGAACAAATAATCGTAAAATTTGTATGGAACCAGAAAAGACCCCGAATAGCCAAAGGAATGTTAAAAAAGAAAACTAAAGCTGGTAGCATCACAATTCCTGACTTCAAGCTCTATTACAAACTGTGATCATTAAGACAGCATGGTACTGGCACAAAAACAGACACATAGATCAGTGGAACAGAATAAATAACCCAGAAATGACCCTCAACTGTATGGTCAACTATTCTTCAATAACACAGGAAGGAGTATCCAATGGAAAAAAGACAGTCTCTTCAACAAGTAGTGTTGGGAAAATTAGACAGCACATGCAGAAGAATGAAACTGGACTTTTTTTTTTTTTTTTTTTTTGCACCATATACAAAGATAAACTCAAAATGGATGAAAGACCTAAATGTGAGACAGAAATCCATCACAATCCTAGAAGAGAATGCAGGCAGAAACTTCTTTGATCTTGGCCACATCAACTTCTTGCTAGACATGTCTCCAAAAGTAAGGGAAACAAAGGCAAAAATGAACTATTGGGACTTCATCAAGATAAAAAGCTTTTGCACAGCAAAGGGAACAGTCAAGAAAACCAAAAGACAACTGACAGAATGGGAGAAGATATATGCAAATGTCTTATCAGATAAAGGGTTAGTATCCAAAATCTATTAGGAACTTATCAAACTCCATACCCAAAAAATGAACGATCAAGTTAAGAAATGGGCAGAAGACAGGAATAGACACTTTTCCAAAGAAGACATCCAGATGGCTAACAGACATATGAAGAGATCTTCAAACTCACTCATCATCAAGGAAATACAAATCTAAACCATGATGATATATCACCTCCCACCTGTCAGAACAGCTAAAATTAACAATTCAGGAAACAATAGATGTCGGCAAGGATGTGGAGAAAGGGAAACCCTCTTGCACTGTTAGTGGGAATGTAAACTGGTATAGCCACTGTGGAAAACAGTATGGAGTTTCCTCAAAAAGTTGAAAATAGAGCTACCCTACAACCCAGCCACAGCACTACTAAGGATTTACCCCAAAGATACAAATGATACAAATGTAGTGATCTGATGGGGCACCTGCGCCCCAATGTTTATAGCGGCAATAGTTGATATAGTTGACTACAGTTGTTGTGGTGAGCATTGAGTGATGTATAAATTGTCAAATCAATATGTTGTACATTGAAATTAATATAACATTGTTTGTTAATTATACTTCAATAAAAATTAGAGTTGATATTTGTTTATACATCAACTATAATATGATATTATATATGTATATATTGCCCATTGTATTTGTTTCAAAATTATATATTCAGGGCACCTGGGCGGCTCAGTAGGTTGGGTGTTGGGCTTTTGGTTTTGGCTCAGGTCACGATCTCAGGGTCATGAGATTGAGCCCTGTGTTGGGCTCTGCATTCAGCAGGGAGTCTGCTTGAGAGTCTCTCTCTTCTTCTCCTTCTGCCCTCCCCCCCACACTCTTTCATTCTCTTTCTCTAAAATAAAAACATAAATCATTTTTAAAAATTATATATTCAAATTCCTTTCCTATTTTCCCCATTTCTGGTAGATTAATCAAGTTTTTAAAATACTTCTTTGTGTGTCAAGTTCAGTAATTTTAATTTCTTAAAAAGTAGTACATTCCATGAAGATTTCCAAATTCATTAGCAAAGAATGAATTCTACTGTCATTTTTAAAGCAAAAATAGACTGAAATCTCACATAAACACATGATGAGTGAAGTTCAATGTACCCCATGTGCCCATTATTTGGCTTTAACAATTATCAACATTTTGCCAAGTAAGTTTTGGATCACTTCACTTTCTTTTCCTCCACCAGAGTATTTCACAGCAAATCTCAGACCTTATTTCATCTATAGGTACATTTATCTTTTTTTTTTTTTTATCTTCTCACCATGCTGTTATCACACAATGATACAATGAATAATGGTTTTAAAATATCATCTCTTATCCAGTATATGTCCAAATTTTCCCATTGTCTTTTTACAGTTTATTCATTTCAGTCAGGATCCTGTTTAAGTCCATTAGTCTGTGACTTGTTCTTATATTTTCATTATGATTTCTACATCTCCTCCATATTTGAGTTTTAAGTCCCTTTATTACTCCTGTGTTTAGATTTGTATTTTTTCCCTTTTTAAGTTAGACTTTAGAGTCTTATCTGTTTTATAAGTTTACTTGTCAAAGATGCAGCTCTTGAATATAAAAAATAATTTTAAAACAATAAAATCAATGAATATATTTTCTTGCTCCTGTTTTACTGCTGTTTATGTTACTGTTTTTGTGAGTTCTTCATTAGACTTCAGACATATCCCAGAGATTACTGTGGATTTGCCTCCAGACCACTGCCATAAAGCAAGTCAAATGAATTTTTTGGTTTCCCAGTACATATAAAAGTTATGTTTACACTATGTTGTAGTCTATTAAGGGTGCAATAGCATTATGTCTTAAAAAAACAATGTGCATACCTTAATTAAAAAATAATTTTGGGAGCACCTGGGTGGCTCAGTTGGTTAAATGTCTACTTTTGGCTCAGGTCATGATCTTGGGGTCCTGGGATCAAGTTCCACGTTGGGTTCCCTGCTCAGTGGGGAATCTGCTTCTCCCCCTCCCTCTATCCTTCCTCCCTGCTCATGTTCTTTCTCTCTTGCAAATAAATAAAATCTTTAAAAAATAAAAATAAAAAATACTTTTTAAAAAAAATACTAACCATCATCTGAGCTTTCAGCCAGTTATAATCACTGATCCCCAACCACCATAACAAATATAATGATAACGAAAAAAGTTTGAAATACTGCAAAAATTACCAAAACGTGACACAGAAACATGAAGTGAGCAAATGTTGCTGGAACAATATTGCAGTATCTTAAAGTCTCATATACACGTCCTGAATAGAGTACATCCTCTCAGTGCTACCACTGATTGCATATTCAAAATCATTTTACGTTAGATGTTGTGAGCTCCTACAATAACATATCAACCTAGTTCTTATATATTTTGGATAGCTATGGATTCTCAGTACGGAATGTCCTCTTGTTTAAGAGCTACTTTCTTTCTCTTTCATGTCACCTCCACAATCTGAGCAAGACTTGGTTTCACAGTGTTATTGAGCAGATACTCTGAAGCATACTTTCATTTATTGACCATGGGAAATGGTTCCTTTCAATTTGATTTCTTAAGAAGTGTCTCAAGTAAAGTTTCATTAACAATTTCTCATACAGATGGGGCATGTACCAGTTCACCTGTGGTACACTCAAGCTTTCAAAGTTGAGATAAGTCACACAGCTCTGTAACACAAGCAGAAAACTTCCACTTTACAAATTTACCAACAGTCTTAGACTTTGGGGTAAGGGTGGAGAGAAGTCTTCTACAGCATAAGTTGAAAAGAATACACTGTGTCATCATCCAGAGCTTTTTTGCTTTGTTTCAAGACAGAGTAAAAACTTAAAATTCCTTTAAGCAACGTGACCGACATCCAATGCCCCAAGTTGCCCTGATAAGCAGAGTCTCTTTAGGCCTATGTTAGATACTGTACTTATTTTTCTCTCTTTTTTAAATTTATTGTTTATTTTAGGGAGAGAAAGTGTGTAAGCATGAAAGGCAGAAGGAGAGGGAGAGAATCTCAAGCAGACTCCCCACCAAGCACAGGACCAAACAAGGGTTTTGATCCCATCACCCCAAGATCACAACCTGAGCTGAAATCAAGAGTCAGATGCTCAACCAACTGAGCCACCCCGGCACCCCTTTACTTATTTTTCTTAATAGCCAATTATGAGATTGAAATTATGCTGCCAGCTGTACCCAACATTCCTTTTAACTGTCAAGGAAGAGCAGACTTACTGAAAATTGAATAATAAATTGACATATCTGAGATTAAAAGAAATTCTAGGAAAGAGACAACGGCCAAATGAAGTACACAAAGTTTTCCTAAACTCAGTGAGAATCACATGGTTAATTGAAAATAGAGTTTCCGCAGTCAGAAAAACTAAGAGGCAGCCCACGGAATAGGAGAAGATATTTGCAAATGATACTACAGATAAAGGACTGGTATCCAAGATCTACAAAGAACTTCTCAAACTCAATACACGAGAAACAAATAAACAAATCAAAAAATGGGCAGAAGATATGAACAGACACTTTTTCCAATGAAGACATACAAATGGCTAACAGACACATGAAAAAATGTTCAAAATCATTAGCCATCAAGGAAATTCAAATCAAAACCACACTGAGATACCACCTTATGCCAGTTAGAATGGCAAAAATAGACAAGGCAAGAAACAACAATTGTTGGAGAGGATGTGGAGAAAGGGGATCCCTCCTACATTGTTGGTGGGAATGCAAATTGGTACAGCCACTCTGGAAAACAGTGTGGAGGTCCCTTAAAAAGTTAAAAATTGAGCTACCCTATGACCCAGCCATTGAACTACTGGGTGTTTACCCCGAAGATACAGACGTAGTGAAGAGAAGGGCCATATGCACCCCAATGTTCATAGCACCAATGTCCACAATAGCTAAATCGTGGAAGGAGCCAAGATGCCCTTCAACAGATGACTGGATTAAGAAGTTGTGGTCCATATATACAACGGAATATTACTCAGCTATCAGAAAGAACGAGTTCTCAACATTTGCTACAACATGGACGGCACTCGAGGAGATAATGCTAAGCGAAATAAGTCAAGCAGAGAAAGACAACTATCGTATGATTTCTCTCATCTATGGAACATAAGAACTAGGATGATCAGTAGGGGAAGAAAGGGATAAAGAAAGGGGGGGTAATCAGAAGGGGGAATGAAACATGAGAGACTATGGACTATGAGAAACAAACTGAGGGCCTCAGAGGGGAGAGGGGTGGGGGAATGGGATAGACCGGTGATGGGTAGTAAAGAGGGCACGTATTGCATGGTGCACTGGGTGTTATACACAACTAATGAATCATCGAGCCTTACATCGGAAACCGGGGCTGTACTGTATGGTGACTAACATAATATAATAAAAAATCATTAAAAAAAATAAATAAACAAGAACTAAAAAAAAAGAAAAGAAAAGAAAAGAAAATTGAGTTTCCGTGTCTGAAATACTAAATTTCTGAAGACTCTGATTCATTAAGTCTGTGGGGGCCAGGACATAAAACTGTTATTTATTTATACCCTATTTCACTCAACATACTTACTTATTCATTTATTCATATCTTTTGAACATTTACCATGTTCCAGGTATATTGCTAGGTACTAGGGAACACCAAAGGACAAGTCACAGGGCTCACAATTTGGCAAGGAACAAAGACACGTTAGAGCTATGGTAGTCATGGGTACATGGTGTAGAGTCATAGAAATAAGGTGCTCACTGTGTTTGTACATATTAACTGCAAATGCACTGTTGGTCTTGCTCTTAAATTCCTGACTACACTTAATCAATTTTTTTTTGAAATTTAGCCATAGAGGAGGTTGAAAGTTGCCTATTTTTATATCCTTTAGATCAAAGTAATCAGTATTTTTATTACACAGATGTTTTTCAGTTTCCAAGTCAAGATAGCAAAGCTCTCACCTAGATGGATGTTTTCTATCTCTACCTTCTATTGAAACTGACTACTGATCTTCTATTAAAAAGTTAGTTTCTATATAAACTTCTTTTGAGAGGGAAAAACCTGCCGTGACCTCTGAGCTGGATTCTAAACTTTATTTCGATATTTCTTGCTTATAAAATTTCTGTCATTAAATCAATTTTACATTACAATATTTTAATGAAATGACTCAAGGGAAAATTTTCTCTTATAAAGAACTGAAAGAAAAATTTAGAAGGAAAATTTCAGAGAAATTATTTTTAGGAATACAATATACCTGAAACCCACAGAAGATGATGAAGGCAAACCTGGGGAGATAAGCAGTTTTGAAAATGCAGATTCCCGCAGACCCTTTCGCTCGAATCACGTCACTATATTTCCCCTCCAAATTAGTAGGGCAAAATTCCGCAAGACCTACTTTTATTTGACAAGGGATGTCTGTCATGCTGCTAAGTTGTCTGCATGGATTGAAGCAGGCTTTGTTGTCAGGCTATTTGTCATTCTCCACTTATTGCAAAAGGTGGGACTTCAGATGGATTCTCTAGTGAATAGGATGTTCTATGAGTTGGAAATCATTAAAGCTGAAAACATCAAAGACAAAGATAAACAGGATTAGATGCTAATATTTCAGAGTAAAAGAGTCAGGCAAGGGAGATGAGACAAGAACCTCAAGATGACTTTTGAAAATTCAAAGCCCCTGACTAGTTTTAAGGCGAATCTATAGAGAAATGTGCCTCTTGGCTTAAATAACAACCCAGAGGTGATCCTAACTTTGAAATTTATTTTATTTTTTTCTATTTACTTAATGTAAGCTATCATTGTCTTAATAGGAAGATAATTTGAATTGGGCTACATTTTCCTGGTATCAGACATAACCAGGAATTTGGCAAAGGTCTAACTATTTGACCAGCGGAAATTAATTTTCTGATGTTATTCTCTCCTTGTATCTGTTCGTCTTCTCTGCATAGTGTGTGGATAATACAGACAGTGACTGATGCCACCATGTACTTTCCTGGGCAAACAATAAACCATAAAGATTTGATGTTGAACTTTTGATCCTAGGAAGAAAAGTCTTTTGGAGACGTGAGTGATAATTAAACAAGGTTATAAGAAGAGTAGTTCTAGAAAGTGAGGGTGCACTAAAAGCATAAAAAAATAAATATATATTACATACATACAAAACTTTTATTTTGGCAATACTTGTTATGTACAGTGACTTCTCTAGGCTATGGAAATAAAACAAATTAAAAATCATAAAAAGCTTATAGCCTCATAGAAATGCATAATTAATTAGAAAAATAGCAAAAAAGCAGTATGTAAGTTCTATAATATGGCCTATGAACATATATATTAAAGGAATGTGTACAAAGTACAATTAAATACGGTGGGGCTAAGAGGCAAATCTTTACGAGAGAGATGGATTTTGAAGCTTTGAAATCTGCCTTGAAGTAAAAACATGGATTTCTCAAAATCACGAGGAAAAAGTGTGACTTACGTGATTGTCTTTTCATATTTCTTGGTGTTTTCCTTTAATAAATTAGATATGCCTACATAAAGTTACACATTTTTCAAAGATAAGAGTATTATCCTTACAAACTACTACATATAGTGCCTCAAACAGTTTCACACCAGACTAGAAAATACAGCTGTTCTACAGCTGATAAGAATCAGCAAGATCCCAGATGGGCATGAGAAGGCTAGATATCCCTACTTGCTCAGGACTGACTCAGCTCACAGGAATGAACTGAATCATCTGGCCCAAATCTTTGTGATTCTTGCCATATCCCATACCATCTATCGAAGTCTTATTCAATAATTTTTAATCAGTTCAATTGTGTTATTGAAATGCCTTAAAAACAGCATAACCAGTCATGTGCCATGAACCAAAGTAACCATGAAAATGAACACAATACAAAACACTGTGGTTAATTTAAAAATTAAAATATAAAATGAAATTAATAATAAATGTAATCAGATCACTTCTCACCTAAAGGTAAGTTCATTATTAAAAACAATGAAGTTTTTGGGGTACCTGGGTGGCTCAGTCAGTTGAGTGACTGCCTTTGGCTCAGGTCATGACCGGGAGACCCTGGGATTGAGCCCCGCCTGGGAATTCCCACTTGGCAGGGATTCTGCTTGTCACTCTCCTTCTACCCTTCCCCCTGCTTGTGCACTCTCTCTCTCTCTCTCTCTCACACACACACACACACAAATAAGTAAGTAAAATCTTTAAAAAAAATAATGAAGTTGCTGATTGTATAGTAGGATAAAGTGTCACTTACCTAGATGATACTTGGTAGAAGAAAAAAAATTGGGCTCCATATCAGTTAGACGACTGCAATTTTTTTGTTTTGGTATGAGGCTAAACAAGAATGAAAATTTCCTCTCACACATGTATCTACTGAGAAAGAGCAAGATATTTCATCCAACTCCTTTGATAGGTTTCGAGAATTACTAACCATATTGATATGTGATTCTTTTTCAATACAATTGTATTCCAAGAAACCATATGAAGCAGTCTCCCAAACCTCTTTCTTTTGAATCTGTCCTATTCATAGACTGGTGCAAACAAGCATTTTTTTATCCACTTACTTTTACCATCTGGTTTGGAAAAATATGTGTGAACATCTTTTATCAATTATTTCAAATATATCCTCATCGTAGTCACCATATTTCCAAACTTGGAGTCAGTGCTTATCTCTCTCTCTCTCTCTCTCTCTCTCTCTCTCTCTTGTTCTCTCACGATCTCTCTCCTCCACCCCATACCTTACACCCAAATCAGTTAGAAATGCATGTGAACCTATAAGCAAAATTCAAACATGTGTCATCAGAACCATCACTACCATCTTTTCTAAGTCACCATCATGTCCCCTATGGACTATTTTTACAACCTCCTAACTGTTCTCCTGCCTTGAAATCTTGCCTTCAAACCCCAACTACTTATTGTCCATACAGCAGTCAGCATTATTTTTTTAATATATAAGATAATATCACTGCTTTTCCTAAAACTCTAGTCCACTTACAGTAGAAGCCAAAGTCTTTACAGTGTCTACAAAACCCTATAGAATCTTATGTATTTACCCCTTCTATGCCTCTCCCCTTATTGTGAATCAAAAGTACGTTTCTGGAGGCAGGGATTTTTGTGTTCACTACCCTATCTCCTAAGCCTAAAACTGTTTTTGATATGTGCACAATAAATATATATTGAATGTATGAGTACACTTTCAGGGAGCTCATTGATGACTTCCTAACCAGATCCTAGAGTTGAGAGAATTCAACCCTTTACAGCTCCAGTACTGGCCTCATTGTATCTATGTGATTCATTTGGTCTTTTAAGGGAATACTGATGTAAGAAGCATGAATTGTAAGAATAAATTTTTATTGTTCAAATAAACATATTCATGTGTAAGATATATTCATATGTCGGTTCTAGGTGTATGATTTTCCATGTTAGAAGTTTTATTTGGAAAGGTTTGAAGTTCTTGCCACACTACATATAGTCAACTGACTATATGTATTATAGTATGAGGTATGAATTGAAAGAATGCAGGAGTAAACATGGCAATTCAAGATACTGGCAACTGGAATCATCTGCATGATCAGTATTTCTGAACAGTTGATAATGAAATGTTTTGGTATCGGTAATTCCTGGGTCTATGTAAACAGGATTATCATGATGCTACCTACTTGATCTTTATCCTAAAACAATACTATATAAAGCCATGGTTTGATATGTCCATTATTTTCTTCTAATACATTAGAATATATACATAATTAAAGTAAAGTAAATCTCTTTATTGACTAAAATAATCTAGATTGCCACCATTCCATTCTAATCACCACATCCTGGGGAGGCATTGTCAAGGACAGTACTATTGACTAGAAATACATTATTAGCCACAAATGTGAGCCACATATATAATTTTAAATTGTTAATAGCCACATTCAGAAAAGTGAAAAGAAACAGGCAAAATTAATGTTGATAATATATTTTATGTAATCCAACATATCCAAAATATTATCATTTATATGTCTAATCAAAATAAAAATTATAAATGAGGTATTTTACCTTTTTAATGCTAAGTCTTTCACATCCAATGTATATTTTATACTTACGGCACATCTCTACTTCTTAGCACCAATAACACATCCCCCAAATTTCTCCATTAAATTTAACCCTAGCGTCCCAAGTTTAGTCAGACTATGGTTGCAAATGAGGACAGTGGACATTCATATCTTTATTTCGTTTTCTTGCTAGCCATGCCCTGGAACCCAGTCTCCAAGCTATTTTGGAAATATCTGGATTATGTATCACATGTGTTTGTAGACAAATCTCCTCATATTCCTACCCTTTGGCTTCCACAGATTTCAGATCTGTTGAAGAAGTAGGCACCTTGAAACTGCTTCACTGCTCTCCTGGGTTTCATGGTCTCATTCATAACACAAATGGGCTGGGTTATTCTTGGAATGCCAAAATGTTGCCATGGCCAGAGGTGAGAGTAAGGGGTACAGAATAGGCCTCTCCCTTCCCCTAGACCTACACCACATTGGGTGTTCGAAGATCCTCACTAAGTTTCTCAAGAGAACAACTCTTCACTTCTCAGGCTAAATCCTTATCTTTAGGGAGACCCAGTCAACCTCAGCCTCTGTGGGGAATGGATGCAACATGTCCCCATCCTCCATCACACTTGAACTACTCCTATCTTTTTCAGTCAAAGGACAAATTCCTGGCCATACGTTCTGTTAAGGAGTGGTGATGGGAAACTAGACTGGCCTCTAAGCCTCATTTCTGCCAGAGATTAACGGAGATCTCATAGTTCAGAAATTTCTCTCACTTTCCCGCCATCTTTTTCTTTCCCAAACCCAGCCACATATCATCACATGTTGAGCTAATTGCAAGTAACATCCTAGTTAGTTTCTGGACTACTAGAGCACTTGATATAATTTTATATGTAAAATCTAATGGCAAGTGATAAAACCTGCATATTTATGACTATTGATACAATGGACATTGAAAGACATGTTTAAAGATAGGTGAATTAGTAGGGAAAAAAAAATCATTGTGCTTTGGTTTAGACGTATAGACTTTGCTTCCAGTCAGTTAGAAAATCTGAAAATAATGCTTAGCATTGTTGCTATTCTCCTAAAATGATGTTTGATTGTTCTATAATCCATTCATCACAAATTATACTATATGTTGTGCTGCAACAATTAAACATTGGAAATATAATGTCATTCCAAAATGAATTTTAGATCTCTTGTGCATTGGAGCTAGTAGAAATAGGCTTTACCAGAGAAAATCCAGAGTATAAAAAGTAATGTAATGTAATAACACATAGGGTTAAGAATATAAATGCTTTTTCTCCCTCATGCTGGTATCATTTCAAAACGCTTGAATAGACATTATTAAAATGGCCTGCTTTTGTTATTGTTTAAATACCCATTAATTAGAGAATGTTTGTGTTATGTGAGTAAATGTTGTGTGACAATTAAATTTATTTCTCACGGAGTTTATAGTAAAAAGTATGATAACTTTAATGTATCTTACTGCCTTAGGTACTCTCTGATTGTAAGTCCGTGCTAAGACAAAGTACCTCTTTTTGGATTGGTAACTTTGAGCATAGACTCTGGAGTCAAGCTGTCTGAGTTTAAATCTAACTGCATGATCAACTATTTCCACATCTGTAAAACGGGGATGGTAATAGTACCTCAAAGGAGTACTATAAAAATTAAGTAATTACATTGTAAATTGATATTAGTACAAAGGGAAAGAGGAAATCTAACTACCTTAAACATTGAGAAATTTAAACACATATTTAGGAAAGGTAGAAAGCAATGAGAAGAGAAACCACTCAAAATGAGTATTTCAAGAGTATGTGGGTGATTAACATCTTGGTATTCAAAAAAGCTACTGAAAATTTTGATATGTTATTGGGACCTAAGACATTTGTTTTGTAATTTATTACAGCAGAATGCCTAAGAAGGCATTTTAAACAATTCCTGGTCAATGTCTAGAGGTTTTAAAACTCTCTCTTTTTTAGAAATTAATTCTAGGAGAATCATCTGCAATGACTGGATTATAGACTTTGGCTATAAAAAATTCACTATAAAGAAAGAAGAGAATTAGGGATTTATGGAACCATTGTGTTTACAGGCCACAGTACTGGGAATCCAGCTATAAGTAATTATTGTCTTCTCTGCCTGAGACAATTTCTGTTTTATCTCTTTGCCTTATCCATTTTCATTATAACAAGGTTTCATAAGAGAATGCCTTAAATGATAATTTAACTGTATTATATCACTATCAGTGATTTTAATGAGTTTTTTGTAACTTCACAATAGTTGTATGAGTTTGAGAGCCTCAAATTAGAACATCATTTTTAGCTTTTCCAGATTAATTCATCTATTATCTATCTATCTATCTATCTATCTATCCACCACAAAGTAATAAAATTAGTTCTAATTGCTTCAATGTATCCTTTGGTGCTAGGGAGATTTGGACAATTTCTTGACAGAACAGTTGTCTAGTTTAGAATATACCCTATGGATTTACATGGAAAAAGACCACAGACTCATAATTTTATTTTATTTTATTTTTAAAGATTTTATTTATTTATTTGGCAGAGATAGAGATAGCCAGCGAGAGAGGGAACACAAGCAGGGGGAGTGGGAGAGGAAGAAGCAGGCTCCTAGCGGAGGAGCCTGATGTGGGGCTCGATCCCATAACGCCGGGATCATGCTCTGAGCCGAAGGCAGACGCTTAACAACTGCACCACCCAGGCGCCCCTAGACTCATAATTTTAAGAGAAAAAAAGGTCAATTTATAAGAACTATTGTCAAAAAAAATGGGGATCTCTCACTAACAAGAGGCTAAAGAAATTCACAGGTCATTTCTTTAATGCACCAAGTGCAAGCCTTCTTTTTTTATGTGAGTACCATTAAAACATCCAAGAATTGCCTTGTGGTCACCAGGGAGTGTAATAGGCTCCTTATTACGAGAAAAAGAAAAGACTCGTAACACCCTGGTAAAAAGATAAGCTCTTGCGGCCTTCATCAGGGGTGAGGAAGGCGGACTTCTTTGAAGTTTATTAATTTAAAGTTTAATTTAGTTATTAACTGTACTTGGAAGAGGCAGAATAATTTGTTTAATAAACATTTGAATCCCAGTAAGAATCACAGTATTTGTACAGGGGAATAAGTCTTTGAAGATCTCTGAAAATCTAGGTAGTGGTCATAATTTTGGTCCAGGGAAAGGAAATATTGAGTCTCTTTGGTAGTTGAGTTTTAGCTTTTTAATAAGCGACATGGTTTTCTATTGATTATGGAAGCTGTGCTATTCTAAACCATACACTCACTGATGCACTGATGAAGCAAAATCTTGCATTGCTCACCTATGATTTAATGAAGATGTCCAATACAAAGCTGGCCATACTCTAAGGACTCCCTGTAATTCCTAGTCTACTTGTAATTTCCTAAAAGTAAATTTACTTGGGTACTGACATCAAAAATACAACTCTATCAATGTCACCTTTATGTCAGCAAACAGATTAAATGCTTCTAATATCAAGCGTAATGACATTCTGTATGGCCCAGATCACATTTGCGATAGTATATTTGATACAGTTGTAAACCTTGGAAGAATACGCCTGCCTAAGAGAATAGCTTTTTTTCTAGTCTTAAACACGTTACAGTTGCCAGTGTAAATCACTTGTCAGTCTATGGCAAATGTAACAGTGTTTTAATCTGAAAAAGGGGAGAAATAAAGTACAGATAATCTTTTTGGCCATTTTCTTGGCACCATCACACAGTGAAGACTGACAGGTCCTTCACTTGAGTGACAGGTGTCCTTTGAAATGCCTGTGAATCAGTATCTGTACAGACTGTTGAAATGCATATTTCCATCCTTATCGTAAAGGAATGGATGGGCAAGATAGGTGCTGTTAACATTGCAAATAGCTCCAGAATTATTCATTGTCAGCTCCAGGCAAAGAATAGGAGGAAAGTTTTATTATTCACCATGCACAATAGCAGGATGCTTAATGATTCTCAGTTACCTTGGCAGAATTGTCTGTTGACTTCAGGCACTAGCAGTGGGTGACACAGGTCTGGCCAAGTGTTAGAGCAAGATCATACATTCTGGTCCCATTTTAATTTCTAATACATTAATCTTTCCCTCCCAGATGCACAATGAATATTCCATAGACTCTTGTTTGTCAGAAGCTGTCTGGCTTTCATCTATTCAGGTGGTTTCATTGACTGTGAAAGCGTGCTTCAAAGGCCTGATCAGTCAATGACAACTGTCTCACAATAGCATTGAGTAATGCTTCCCTTTTTTCTTTTCAGGCATCTGATAGACAACTTTGACACCTGATCTCTGGGGACCTTGTGGAGTCACTCAGAGTTCTTAAGAGACTTCCCTTACTTTATCATTCCAGAAAGAATTGTCACAGGTGAATGTATCGCACTTTCTCAGGAGCTGAACCTGACCCTTGAATCCACCTCATTTGCACTGCAGGTTTCACAATGAATTAAAATGGATTAAGTTGGCTTAATGCTGTTCTACAAGGAAGCGAGAGCACTGCACCATTCATTTTTAATTTTAATCCTTTGTCTTAGCCTGCTAATTACTATTGTTTTAAGTTCATTATCCTGGCGTGCACATTGTTACTAGCTGGATGCTAATTCTTGTAAGCAGTGTCCTTACTTTTGCAGGTACTGACCCTTCAATTGTCGAATTAGTCTATGTCATTGCTGAACAGCGGACTCTGTAATCTACAATTCTCTCTTTAAAATTTTATTCTTCTCTTGTCTCTAATTAATTAAGCAATAACCCCATTGAAGCATCTTATGCACAGACTCAAGTTCAAAAGCACTAGGAAACTGGAAATTGGATATGTGATTCCTCTAGTATTTCTGACAGTCTTAGGGCAGAAGAATTCTATCATACTGCATGTTTTGTTTCTAAAGCTTGTAAAATGTGACTGTAAGTAAGGGGCAATCTGAACCGTATTTCCTGTCTTACCACAACTGCTTTCAAAGTCTCCATTAAGAACAATTGAGATGCTACAATGTTACAGTTGAGAGCAAAACAAGGAAGAAAAGGCATTGCTGAGAAGTGATTTGAGAAGATGAACCAGTCTCACAATTCATGGAACTCACTTCTGATACACATTGAAATTGTCTAACATAATTTCCTCTTTCAGTGCAAGTGGTATGTCCACAGTGGCCTCATGGAGTTCAGCTAGCTCTCTGAACATTTTCTGTAAAGAAAACTTTACAACCTCACAATTGCAAAATTCTGGTTATTACAAAATTTGTTTTTATTATAAATTGAAATTTGCCTCCTGTAACTTCTATCCACTGGTCTGTGTTCTGGAGCTACATACACAAAAGACCATTGTCTCCGCTTCATGATTACCCTTCAATTATTTGAAGCATGTGTTCCCAGAGCCTTTTCAAGAGAGTAAATATACCTGTACTCCCTCCTTAAGTAGTGAAATTTTGAGATTTGCTTATATTCTTAGTGACTCTATCCTGGATATGTTTCTCTTTGTTCTTCCCCAATATGCAACTTCTTGTCAGAGATAAGAAACATTTGGGAAATAAGTCTATCCTCCATGAAGACCAATAAAAGCAATAAAAACATAAATGCCCATTGTCAATTGTATCAGCCTATATAGATATCAACCTGCTTGCTCTGCTCCCTAATCACAATAAAAGAAATGTTCCTAACCCCATGGTATCTTGATTGTCTCCCTCTTGCCCACTCAAACCCTTTACACTTGCAGGTATTCCTACTCTCTTTCACATCAGCAATTCTCCCCTCTCTACACGATCAGTTTCATCAGAAAGCACTCATGTCATTTTCTATTCAAAGTCATTTTCTATTCTATTCCCACCTTGATCATAAATTCTCCTCTATCAACTGCCCCATTTCCCACCCCCCTCATAAAAAATTAGTACCATTGGACCCTTGAACAAGGCATAGGGGTTAGGGGCATCAGCTCTCCACATAGTTGAAAACCCACATATAACTTTCAACTCTCCAAAAACTTAATTACTCACAGCCTATTGTTGACCAGAAGCTTTCACAATGAACACATTTTTTGTATATGTATTATATACTATATTCTTACAAAAAGTAAGCTAGAGAAAAGAAAATGTTATTAAGAATGTCATAAGGGATTGAGGAGGCAAGATGGCAGAAGAATAGGGGACCTCGTTTCATCTGGTCCCTTGAATTTAGCTGGAAATCTATCAAACCATTCTGAACACCCATGAATTCAGCCTGAGATGTAAGAAAATATATCTGGAACTCTACAAGTAGAAAAGCAACGCAACGGCTTTTTGCAAGGTAGGAGGTGTGGAGTTGTGAATCTGAGGGGAGATATCAGAAGATAAACAGACGGGGGGAGGGAGCCTCCATAAGCCAGCTACCAGAAAGTGATATAGCTCCGGAGGGAAAAATTGGAACCCTTAGAAATCTGCTCCAGTGAGAGACATCCCTGTGTGAAAGGGGCTCAGGGGATGAACAGGGCAGAATTCTAGGTGAGGCAGTGTGGTCTCAGGATACCAGGAGTCACAGAACTAATAGGGTGCCTGAGCTGTTAGAGTGCCCAAGCAGTGGAGTGGGGAAACTGGTTATGGTCAGAGAGTGCAGGAGAGACTCTCAACTTGGGTTACCATAAACCATGAGCCGGGCAGGTCGAGTGATCACTCTCTGCCTGAGCACCATGAAAAGGACTGGAACACATGGACCATCTGCCATCCCCCAGGAGGGGCAGAACTGGTGCGCCCATGACTGGGCAAAAGCTCTCAGGGTGGTGGCCCCGGAAAGGATAACAGGGTGACACTCAGTCATCCCCCGGGAGTGCAGAGCTGGTACACACATGAGCCCACAACCACTCTCGGTCTGAAAGCACACAAAGGGCAGTAAGGCGGGTGACTCGGACTCCCCCCAGGATTGCTGTGGGCACACGCAGCAGGAGTCTGCAGGGTTTGGCACACACGAAAGTAAAGACTGTTTGTCCCAGAGGGCTTACTAAATATGGGGGACCGTGATCTTTCAGCTCTGGGACTGGAGATTGAGGCATGGCCATTTTTGTTCTGATCCTCTAAAGAGGTGGGGAAAGCCTTCAGGAAACAAAAGCCACACAGAGGACCAGCTTACCCTGAGCCCAGCCCTCTGGCAAGGAGCAGTGCCACTCCACCCAGGCAAAGACAGCTGAGAAGCAGCACAGCAGGCCCCTCCCCCAAAAGACCAACTCAAAGAACAGGAGCACAACTAGTTTTCAGATCCACAAGACTATAAAACTCCAGGGCTAAGAAAAAGTAGTATAAAGAACTCGAGGTTTTTTTCTCATGATTTATTTATCTTTCAGTCTAAAATTTTCCATTTCTTTTGTTTTCTTTTTCCCATTTCAACTAGTTTTTTATTTTATCAATTCTTTGTTTTTAAGTTGCTTTTTGACTTTCATTTTTTACAGCTACATTTTATAGATATATGCTTTATTTTTGGCCTTTCTTCACTCTATTCAATTTTATTTTTGTGTATATATATATATATTTTGCTTTCTTTGCAATTTTGGGATTTAGTGTCTTCTAACACACAGACCAAAATTCACTCAGAAACAAGTGGATCACCCTGCTTTGTCTACCCTGTGAGATTATATTCTCTCCCTCCACCACCTTTTTTTTTCTTTTTCTTTTTTGTTTTGTTTTGGTTTTGTTTTCTATTCTGTTTTGGTTTACAACCACTTTGGATTGGTCTAGAGTGTATTTTGCTTGCATTGTGGTTGATATTTTTGATTCTGTTCACTTGCTCACCCATTCTTCTCTGGGCAAAATGTCTAGAAGGAGGAATTCACAACAAAAGAAAGAACCAGAAGTAATGTTCTCTGTCACAGATCTGATCAATATGGATATAAGTAAGATGTTAGAAATGGAATTCAGGATAACAATTATACATTAATAGCTGGGCTTGAAAAAAGTATAAAAGACACTAGCAAATCTCTTAGTGCAGAAATGAGATCTAGGGGCACCTGGGTGGCTCAGTCATGAAGCATCTGTCTTCGGCCCAGGGAGTGATCCTGGGGTCCTGGGATCAAGCCCCACATTGGGCTCCCTGCTCTGCTGGGAGCCTGCTTCTTCCTCTCTCACTCCCCCTGCTTATGTTCCCTCTCTCACTGGCTGTGTCTCTCTCTGTCAAATAAATAAATAAAATCTTAAAAAAAAAAATAAAGATCTAATCAGGCTGAAGTTAAAAATGCTCTAACTGAGATGCAGTCTAAATTGGATGCTCTAACAACCAGGGTGAATGAGGCAGAAGAGAGAGTAAGTGATCTAGAAGACAGGGTGATGGAAAGGAAGGAAGTTGAGAAAAAGAGAAAAACAACCAATAGCCCATGAACAAAGCCTTCAAGAAATTAATGATACCATGAAATGTACCAATGTCAGAATTATTGGGGTGCCTGAGGGTGAAGAGAGCTGGGTGGGGGCAAAAGGTATGTTGGAACAAATTATAGCTGAGAACTTCCCTAATCTGGAGAAAGAAACAAGCATTCATGTCCAAGAGACAGAGAGGACTCCTCCCAAAATCAACAAAAATAGATCAACACCCTTACATATAATAGTGAAGCTTGCAAATTTTTGAATAAAAGAGAGAATGCTGACAGCATCTTGAGACAAGAGGGTCCTTACCTACAGAGGGAGGAACACCAGGGTAACATCAGACCTATCCACAAAAACCTGGCAGGCCAGAATGGGCTGGCATGATATTTTCAGGGCACTCAATGAGAAAAACATGCTGCCAAGAATACTTTATCCAGCAAGGCTGTCATTCAGAATGGAAGGAGAGATAAAGAGCTTCCAGGACAGACAGAAACTGAATAGGTGACAACCAAGCCAGCCCTGAAAGAAATATTAAGAGGGATCCTATAAGCCAAGAGATAGCCCAAGAGTAGGATAGATCAGAAAGAAATAGAGACAATCTACAGAAACAGGGACTTTACAGGCAATACAGTGGCACTAAATTTATACCTTTCTTTATTTACTCTGAATGTAAATGGGCTAAATGCTCCAATTAAAAGACACAAGGTATCAGATTGGATAAAAAAGCAAGCCCCATCAATATGTTGTTTATAAGAGACTCATTTAGACCTAAGACACCTTCAGACTGAAAGTGAGGGGGTGGAGAAAAATTTACCACTCTAATGGACCTCAAAATAAAGCTGGGATAGCAATCCTTATATCAGACAAATTAGATTTTAAACCAAAAACTCTAATAGGAGATGAAGAGGGACACTGTATCATAATTAAAGGTTCTATCCAACAAGAAGATCTAACAATTGTAAATATTTATGACCCCAACATGGGAGCAACCAACTATATAAACCAATTAATAACCACAGAGAAACACATTGATAATAATAGATTAATAGTAGGGGACTTTGAAACTCCCCTCACAGCAATGGACAGATCATCTAAGCAGAAGATCAACAAAGAAACAAGGGCTTTGAATGACACACTAGATCAGATGGACCTCACAAATATATACAGAACATTCCATCCTAAAACAACAGAATACTCATTCTTCTCAAGTGCACATGGAAATTTCTCCAGAATAGATCACATACTAGGTAAAAAATCAGATCTCAACCAGTACCAAAAGACTGGGATTATTCCCTGCATATTTTCAGGCCACAGTGCTTTGAAACTTGAACTCAATCACAAGGGGAAATTTGGAAGGAACTCAAACACTTGGAGGTTAAAGAGCATCCTACTAAAGAATGAATGGGTCAACCAGGAAATTCAAGAAAAGTTTTAAAAATTCATGGAAACTAATGAGAATGAAAACACATCTGTTCAAAATCTTTGGGATACAGCAAAGGTGGTTTAAGAGGGAAGTACACTGCATACAAGCCTCTCTCAAAAAATTAGAAAAATCTTAAATACACAAGCTAAACTTACACCTAAAGGAACTGGAGAAAGAACAGCAAATAAAGCCTAAATCAAGCAGGAGAAGAGAAATAATAAAGATTAGAGCAGAAATCAATGAAATAGAATCCAGAAAAACAGTAGAATAGATAAATGAAACTAGAAACTGGTTCTTTGAAATAATTAATATGATTGATAAACCTCTACCCAAAAGAGAAAGGACCCAAATTAATAAAGTCATGATGAAAGGGGAGGGATCACAACCAACACCAAGGAAAAACAGACAATTTCAACAACATATTATGAGCAACTATATATCAAAAATTAGGCAATCTGTAAAAAAATGGATGCATTCCTGGAAACATATAAACTCCCAAAACTGAAACAGAAAGAAATGGAAAATCTGAATAGACCAATAACTGGCAAGGAAATTGAAGAAGTAACAAAAACCTCCCAGAAAACAAGAGTCCAGGGCCAGATGGTTCCCTGGGGAATTCTACCAAATATTTAAAGAAGAAATAATACCTATTCTACTGAAGCTGTTGAAAGAAAGAAAGAAAGAAAGAAAGAAAGAAAGAAAGAAAGAAAGAAAGAAAGAAAGAAAGAAAAAAAGAAAAGGAAAGAAAAGAAAAGAAAAGAAAAGAAAAGAAAAGAAAAGAAAAGAAAAGAAAAGAAGGAAAATTTCCAAAATCATTCTATGAGGACAGCATTACCTTGAACCCAAAACCAGACAAAGATCCCATCAAAAAGGAGGCTTACAGGGGTGGCTGTGTGGCTCAGTCATTTAGCATCTGCCTTCGGCCCAGGGTGTGATCCCAGGGTCCTGGGATCGAGCCCCACATCGGGCTCCCTGTTCTGCTGGAAGCCTGCTTCTTTCTCTCCCACTCCCCTTGCTTGTGTTCTATCTCTCGTTGGCTGTCTCTCTCTCTGTCAAATAAATAAATAAAATTAAAAAAAAAAAAGGAGGCTTACATACAAATATCCCTGATGAATATGGATGCCAAAACACCAAAATACTAGCCAATAGGATCCAACAGTACATTAAAAGGATTATTCACCCCAACCAAGTGAGATTTATTCCTGGGATGCAAGGGTGGTTCAACATTTGCAGATCAATCAATGTGCTAGATCACATTAATAAAAGAAAAGACAAGAACCATATGATCCTCTCAATTGATGCAGAAAAAGCATTTGACAGAATACGGCATCCTTTCTTGATTAAAACTCTTCAAAATTTAGGGACAGAGGGATCATAACTCAATATCATAAAAGCCATCTCTGAAAATCCCCCAGCAAATATCATTCTTAATGGGGAAAAAGTGAGAGCTTTTCCCCTAAGGTCAGGAACATGACAGTGATCCCCTCTCTCACCGCTATTGTTCAACATAGTACTAGAAATCTTAACCTCAATAACCAGACAACAAAAAGAAATAAAAGACATTTAAATTGGCAAAGAAGAAGTCAAACTCTCACTCTTCACAGACGGCATGATACCTTATGTGGAAAACCCAAAAGACTCCACCCCCAAACTGCTAGAACTCATATAGCAATTCAGCAATGTGGCAGGTTACAAAATCAATGCACAGAAATCAGTTGCATTTCTATACACTAAAAATGAAACAAAGAAAGAGGAATTAAGGAATCAATCCCATTTATAATTGTACCAAAAACCATAAGATACCTAGGAATAAACCTAACCAAAGAGGTAAAGGATCTGTACTCTAAAAACTACAGAACACTTATGAAAGAAATTAAGGAAGACACAAAGAGATGGAAAAGCATTCCATGCTCATGGATTGGAAGAACAAATATTGTTAAAATGTCTGTGATACCCAGAGCAATCTACCATTCAATGCAATCCCAATCAAAATACTGTCAACTTTTTCACAGAGCTAGAACAAACAATCCCAAAATTTGTATGGAACTAGAAAAGATCCTGAATGCCAGGGGAATGTTGAAAAGGAAAATCAAAGCTGGGGGTATCACAATGCCTGACTTCAAGCTCTATTACAAAACTGTGATTATCAAGATAGTATGGTACTGGCACAAAAACAGACACAAAGATCAAGGGATCAGAATAGAGATCCCAGAAATGGGCCCTCAACTCTATGGTCAACTAATCTTTGACAAAGCAGGAAAGAATATCCAATGGAGAAAAGACAAGTCTCTTCAATAAATGGTGTTGAGAAAAGTGGATAGCCACATGCAGAAGAATGAAACTGGACCATTCTCTTACACCATACACAAAGATTAACTCAAAATGGATGAAAGACCTAAATGTAAGACAGGAAACCATCAAAATCCAAGAGGAGAACACAGGCAGCAAACTCTGTGACCTTAGCTGCAGCAACTTCTTGCTAGACATGTTTCTAAAGGCAAGGGAAACAAAGGCAAAAATGAACTGCTGGGACCTCATCAAGATTAAAAGCTTCTGCACAGCAAAGGAAACAGTCAACAAAACTAAAAGGCAACCTAAGGAATGGGAGAAGATATTTGCAAGTGACATATCAGATAAAGGGCTGGTATCCAAGGTCTATAAAGAACTTATCAAACTCAACACCCCAAAACCAAAAACCCAGTTAAGAAATGGGCAGAAGACATGAACAGAAACTTCTCCAAAGAAGACATACAAATGGCTAAGAGACACATGAAAAAATGCTCCACATCACTTGTTATCAGGGAAATACAAGTCAAAATCAGAATGAGATACCACCTTACACCAGTGAGAATTGTTAAAATTAACAAGACAGGGAATAACAAATGTTGACAAGGATGTGGAGAAAAGGGAAGCTTCTTACACTGTTGGTGGGAATGCAACCTGGTATGGCCACTCTGGAATACAGTATGGCAGTTCCTCAAAATGTTAAACATAGAGTTACCCTATGACACAGCAATTGCACTACTATGTATTTACCCCAAAGATACAGATGTAGTGAAACGAAGGGGCACCTGCACCCTAATGTTCACAGCAACAATGTCCACAATAGCAAAACTGTGGAAAGAACCGAGATGTCCTTTAATAGGTGAATGGATAAAGAAGATGTGGTATATATATATACAATGGAATATTACTCAACCATCAGAAAGGATGAATACCCACCATTTACACAGACATGAATGGAACTGGAGGGTACTACGCTAAGTGAAATAAGTCAACCAGAGAAAGATAATTATCATATGATTTCACTCATATGTGGAATATAAGGAATAGTGCAGAAAATGATAGGGGAAGTGAGGGAAAACTGAATGGGAAGAAATCAGAGAGGGAGACAAACCATGAGAGACTCTTGACTCCGGGAAACAAACTGAGGGTTGCAGAAGGGGAGGTGGTTGGGGGGATGGAGTAACTGGGTGATGGACATTAAGGAGGGAACATGATGTGATGGTCACTGGGTGTTATACACAACTGATGAATCATTGAACACTACATCTGAAACTAATGATGTACTACATGTTGGCTAATTGAATAAACTAAAAAAAGAAGGAAAAAATGTCATAACGAAGAAAAAATACATTTATAGTATTATACTGTATTTACATATTTAAAAAGGCCAACCATGTATAAATGGACCCACGTAGTTCAAACCTGTGCTGCTCGAGGTCAACTGTACTGAGTTGTCAGCATTCAATATCTCCGCCACTTGTTGTATTACCTCTTCAGACTACTCTATTAAAGTTTTAGTCACACTGCTCCCTGACAATGTTTATATCTATGAGTTCCTTACCATCAAAATCAATGGTTTCTTCTTTATTCTCATTTACTCACTCTCAGGATTATTTGACACAGTTGGTTACCTTCCCTTCTTGAAATACATCCTTTTCTTAACTTCAGTTGCACCGAGATATACTGGTTTACCTCAAATACCATTAGCTACTTCTGTCTACTCTGCCAGCTTCTCTTCCTCATTTAACCTCTATTTTCTGGAATCTCTGGTCCTTGACCTTTGATCCTCTTCTTTATTTGTATTCACATCTTACGTGAATCCTATATGATCCCATGGCATTAAGAGACATGCATATGTTGATATCTCTCTAAATTGTACCTCTGATACTGGACTCTCCTGAGAGCTTTAGACTCATGTATCCATTTTCCCATTCAACATCTCCACTTAGTTTATAACAGGCAATTAATCTTCTACATATTTAAAATGAAATATTTCACTTTGCTTCTCATAATGATTGGTTAGATAATTGGACCCATCTTTTCCCCTCCCTACCCCCAGATGGCTAAAAGAAATAGAGAAGACATATTTTGAAGTCATCTGAAAAGCAACAAAAATCTGACAAGACTATAAGGAATTATCAGGTCAAAGTGGAGAGAAAAATGGAAATTGAGAGAGGTAAGTGAGCAGGCAACAGTTGGACAGTGATCAGAACAATAATCAAAACTAAAATCCATAAAAATTTGGGAATGTGACAGGAGAATTTTACAGTAATGGTCTGAGATCCCAAGGAACTTGATTCCTTGGGGAAAAGGCAAAATAGACAGGGAAAAGCTCTCACATTGAATCACAGCATGATTTTGAGTTGACTGGATTATCGAAGGAAAAGTTCTGGTCTTGAACTTAGCTTAAATTGATCCTGGATTGTTAGTGTCTCCAGAGGTCTGGCAGCAGAACTCACACAAACCCTTTGGAGGATGTTGCATTCATCTTAAGCCTCAAATTACAGCTACCAATATGTTTTTCATCCCACAGTTTAATATAACCAGGAGTACGGGAATTAAGACAACATAAAGGAGAAACACCAAAAAAATATGTAGGCAACAGAAACAAAATATAAATACTCTGGATTGTGGACTTCTCAGAAACCGATTATAAAAGAACTTTGCTTACAAAAAAGAAGTTTGAAATTATCTATGGGTAAAAGTTTAAAAATTGACAAAACATATTCCAAAAAAAAAAGAAAAAAGAAATAAACAAAGTTACTAGGCATGAATGAAGAAAAAGCTGGAGTTAAAGTCACAAGATGAACTTTTGATTGTCTCTTCCCCTTAATTCCTCCTCCCTGCCCAATCTGCTTCATCTTAGATGGCATTTCCCTCATCGCCAACATTTAATCCATAGTCTGATATTTTTTCAGCGTCTTGACTGTTATAATCCCAACCCAAACTGCTATCTATAATCTGTTGTCTGAAATATTGCAATATTCTATTAACTGATCACCTGACTCTTTACTCTCTTCTAATTTTTATCTGTATGGCATCTAGCAAGATCTTTGAAAAATTTATATCAATTCTCTTCTTAAAACCCTTCAATGACTTCCTATTGCTTAAAAAGGCTTACAAAGTCCAACACGATCTCCTGATACATTTTTCTTTTACCCTACTCTCAAGTGCCTCTCTTTATCATAAAAGCAGAACTTTGCCTCCTACTCCTTCACTTAGTGATGCCTCTATCTGGAATGCACCCTTCTATTATACAAGGTTGAGCTCAAATATTATCTTCACATTTAAAACTTACCTGACTATTCAATCTAACCTCCCCACCTTCCAATAATTCTGTAGATGGTTTTCTTCTTTTATCTTTGTTATGGCATTCACCACTATCTTAAAATATAGCATTTATTAGTTTACTTATTTGTAAGACCTTATCTATTTGGTTGACTGTTATCTTTCCAGAGCCCAAAACAGTGCCCAGTAAATGGTAGGGTCAAAATAGTATTCATTGAATGATGAAATATACTCACTTTAGATCTTATTAGCATAACTGACAAATTTATTATAAATATGCCTTTCTGTGCAAAAGGTTATCATTGGAGAGTCATTTTCAAAAAATTTTCCCCACTGTATAGCTTGTAGAAATTTTAAATACTGAGAAGAAAATGTATTTTAGATTGCTTATGGTGTCCCATAAAACACAAATTTTTACTAAAACACTAATGAACTAGGGGGAGCCTGTATACCTTACCAAGAGCCTTGAGTTTGTGTCATGATAAAACTAAAATTATGGAAATATCTAAGCCTTGAGTATTGAAAATACAAAGAGTTTTAGGCAAATGTTTAAAAAATTGGTTTGTTGACCAATAAAGTATCTTCTGATGAAATTTTTTAGATGTTACAACAATTCTAAAAGGGCTAAACAATTGACTAACAAAGGAGTTCAGGGGAAAGAAAGTACTTGGATTTTAGTTAAGAATTCAAAGGGGCCATGAAGGTGAGCAGAGAGAAGAGAAGGCATTTGTAATAAAAGAGGAATACATTTTACAGGGAAAAGGCATAAAGCTTTCTCATTTGGGAGTACAGCAATCTAAATAACGAAGACTTGGGTTAGAAGGAAGGAGGGGGCGCCTGGGTGGCTCAGTCGTTAAGCGTCTGCCTTTGGCTCAGGGTGTGACCCCGGCATTCTGGGATCGAGCCCCATGTCGGGCTCCTCCTCTGGAAGCCTGCTTCTTCCTCTCCCACTTCCCCTGCTTGTGTTCCCTCTCTCACTGGCTGTCTCTATCTCTGTCAAATTAATAAATAAAATCTTAAAAAAAAAAAAAGAAGGAAGGAAGGAGAAACTAGAGCAGTATTTGAAAGGCCAAGCAAATGCACCCAACAACTCTTTCTACCTTAAAGGAAAGCGGAGGGGCAGTTGTAAATGGGCAGCAAAGAAACAAACGAGTCACATTAATTGATGATTGCCGGCATGGGCAAAGTACTTGTTCTGTGTAAGGCTTGAATACCTTTCCGGCAGTCGCCTCTGCCATCTCTATAACAATCCTAGATGTAGGGAATGTTTTTAATCTCTGTTTTAAAACTGAGGAAATACAAATTGTGGGAGGAACTGAGATGCCCTTTGACAGACAAATAGATAAAAAAGATGTGGTCCATATATGCAATGGAATATTACTCAGCCATGAGAAAGGATGAATACCCACCATTTGCATCAACATGGATGGAACTGGAGGGGATTATGCTAAGTGAAATAAGTCAAGCAGAGAAATACAATTATCATATGGTTTCACTTACATGTGGAACATAAGGAATAGCATGGAAGACATTAGGAGATGGAAAAGGAAAATGAAGGGGGAAAGTCAGAGAGGGAGACGAACTATGAGAGGCTATGGACTCTGGGAAACAAACTGAGGGGAAGGGGTGGGGGGATGGGTTAGCCTGGTAATGGGTATTAAGAAGGACACATATGGCATGGGGCACTGGGTGTTATACCCAAACAATGAATCATGGAACACTACATCAAAAACTAATGATGTACTGTATGGACTAACATAACATAATAAAAAATTAATTAATTAATTAATTAATTAAATTAAAAACAAAGTAAAAATAAATAAATAAAACTGAGGAAGTATAAACTTAGAAAGGTCAAAGAACGTATGCCACCTACTGATCATTGAGTGAGGAAAGCAGGATTTTGACCCTAATCTTTCTGATTCTAAAATCCATCCTTATTGAACATTCTCTATAATACTTTCTGTTTGACCTAAATCTAGACTTGGAAGTTCCCCGGCAAAGCCCTAAAGGTATTCATAGGTCCCTGTTTAAAATTTGCTGTTGCTTTCTTATAGGTGCAGGTATGAGTGTGTGTGTGCCTGCACATGCACGTGTACAAGTGCTACTATTTGTAATAACACGTTGAATTTACAGGGCCTGAGGTTTCCTTGGCAGGCAGCCATCTATTCTCACCTTCTCAAGCTTCTGGCTACAACAGTTGGCATTCCATTTTCCTGCCTGCTATTTTTCGACATTTCTTCCATCTGATTAGTCACTTAAAATCTTCCTGCAGTGTTTGTTGTTCCTCACCTGTTTGTTGCTTTTCCTGTGTTTAGAGGTTAAAATGTTATGTTGGTGCAAATTTAATAGAGCCTAACAAGAAATGAATCCACACAACCATTTGAACTAAGCAGATGGCAAAGCATAGTTTGGAAGTTGAATAGCTTAATGGTATGCCTGCCTTCAAATAAAGGAAAACAAAGTCAACGGCTATAATCTAAACAATAAGGGCTCAACACAAAGAGTTGAAGTCCAATCATATTAATTGGCTAATGATTAGTTCATAAAAATTCTTTTAATTTACTAAATGCAACAAAGTGTATAATTTAATTCTATCAAGCCTCAGAATAAATTTGGTTATTACTGCTAGCAGTAGCACTTTTTATTTTATATAATGTATCTCAGAGCCTTGGGAATGTTGCCTGCTTGTGACTTCTGAATGGATATTGGGATGAGCTAGTCCACCTGGACTCCCAAGCTCTGAGAATCAATAATATGGGGTAAAAAGAACAGGGACTAATTTTAAGCAATTCAGTTTGCTTAAAAATCACTCAAGAGTGATTAGTTAGTTCTCAATACATATTAGTAGAATAAAAGAAATGCTAGTCCTCTTGAAGTGAAAGTAATCAACAATGACCAAAGTAGTTTCATTGGATAGAGACAGGTTTACTTTAAAAATTATAACCATTTGCCCATTTTGACACGAATTAGTATCCTCTTAAATCACCACTTATTTTATACAAACACTTATGCACATCATCGGACCTTCCTTCTTCCTCTAGTTTACCAAAATGTGGCTCTAAAACTAAATTATGGCCCCCATTTCAGCTTTCCTTAGCAGAAGCTGCTCTTTATCCACACCATGCTTATTGTTGGCCAGGAAATAGGGCCAACATTTTCCTAGGTCTCTGTTTTCACTATCATCTCTGATTATAGGTAAGACTACTTCTTATCAGTATCATTTATTTCCTTTATTGTTGGCTTCCCACAAAATTTGATGACTTTGGTATCATAATCAAGGTTTCCTACCCTTGAGCTTTTCATTAGCAAGGCTACCACCTGTGTGGCACACACTCCACACCTTTTCAACTCCAATCTCTCTCTTTTTTTATTCCACTTTGGCCCCTTGTATCCATAGCCACATCTTAGACCTTTACCTCAAAGAGAACATATTTATTTCTGAAACCTTAACCCCAACCATCTTAGTTCTGTCTCTAATTCCCACTTGTCCCCCCTTTTTTTCTGACTTCCTCCTCCTTTCTAAGTTTTCACCTTTCATTTTTTTGGTATTAACATAAATTGTCTTTTTATTTTCAGATAAATGTTTTAGTGAAGTGAGCAAAAAAATATATCTCTTTGCCTAGGAATTTCTATGGAATGTCTAATGTCTTCTCATTTGTCCCACTTAATTTTGGGGGGGAAGTGTAGAAACATTCTATAATTATATTTTGTTGTCCAATAAACCAACTATATTTCAAAAAATATATACTCTTTTATAAGTCAGAGAAAGACAAATACCATGTGATTTCACTTGTATGTGGAATTTAAGAAACAAAACAAATGAACAGAGAAAAAGAGACAAACCAAAAAACAGTCATACCTATAGAGAACAAACTGGTGGATATCAGAGGGGAACCATGTGGGGGATGGGTGAAATCGGTGATGGGGATTAAAGAGTGCACGCGTGATGTGCAACGAGTAATGTACAGAATTGTTGAATTACTATATTGTACACCAAAAATTAACATAACATTGTATGTTAATTATGCTGGAATTACAATTAAAATTTACACACACACACACACACACACATGATTTTGATCTTCCAACCTCGTGAAACTTTTTATTCACTCTTTGGTGAAGTATAGGCTGACTTTTCCTCCTCCAACCCCACTGAAACCCTTCTCCCCAAAGTCACCAACAACGTAGTTAATATTGGCCTTATGTTATTTGGCCTCTGTGTAGATATTTAATGCTAGATATTTATGTGAATCAATCTTTCTGTCGTGAATTGACCCATCTTAACTATCCATCTTAACTCCCACAGTGCTACTCTTTTTACATATCTTTCCCACCTCCTTTGCCTTCTTGTTCCTTGATGCTCTTTGTTTATCTAATTCCCATTGAATATTGATGTTCCAAGCAGCAGGTCCTTGCCATACTTTCTTCTCCTTACACACTTTTCTTATGAGTTTTGTCATACATCCTTTTCTTGAAGTACCATTACCATTTATATGCTAAAGATTTTTCCACATCTTTGACTTCTTTCTTGAAGACCCATCTGCTCAAATTCCTACTGAATATTTGCACTATATATTCTAGAAATATTTTAAACTCAACGTATAAAACTCCAATTTCTTTGTTTATGTATCCTCATTTCCTCCCTATGATAACCCCTACTCCTGACCCTCCTCCTATAGTCCCCAATTTGGAGATTAGTAATATTACATAGATTATTTCCCAAGCCAGAATGGGAAGCATCTAGAAAATTTCTCTGCTGGACAACTTGCCAACATATGCTCTCCTTTCTTTCTCTTGCATATCTTCTCTATATCTCCAATGCCATTGGTTACTTCAAGTTCCCTTTATTTTTTCCTAAATTACTGTAGGAATTTAGGCTGCGTCTAAATTCTCATATGCTTGTTAACCTACCCTCTACAGTGATGCCATCTAATTTTGTTACTCTTATGTTTAAAATCCTCTAGGGCTTCTCTGAGGATTAAATAAAGTCTATATATAATATGTAATGCCTTCAGTTATCTGCAACTCCCCTCTAACTTCCTTTCATGTTAATTCACCACACTGATCCTCAAGTCACATCAGCAACAAACCTTTCCTTATTTGTAACAGATACTCTCACCACCTTCTCTACCAGGATAACTCTTACTAATATTTCAAAGGTCCACTGGAGTTATGGCTTCTGAATAACCTGTTATTTGCTGCTGTAACACTGTGTATCTCTATCATAATTTTTAATAATTGTAACTGTCTTCTCTCTTCATGGACTGTTAGTTTCTTAAGAATTTTTGTATTTCTTATATATTTTTTGAATTTCTTAAAATTTGTTTTCCAAATGATGCATAGTGAATAATATGTGCTCAATTAATATTTATTGAATATACAGGTAGATAAAATTATAAAAGGCAGGTGAACATTGTAGGTGTCATTTATCCTTGTAAATGTCAGCTTTAAAATTATGTAATTCCCCAAGGAATTCTGTGCCTATTAATGAGGAATCCAATAAGAATTAATTGTTTTGCTTTGCACATCCCATATTTTCATTTTCTAATGTTCCCACTACATTTAGATACAGTCTTCCTCCATTAATTTTACTGGAGAAAATGTGTAGGAGAAAAGCAGCCATGAATTCCCCATGGGTAAGAAGACTCTTTTTAGAAATTAACTGAAGTCGAATTGAAAAATCTCATAGAAATTAGGGCCTTCAAACTTAAAAAGGAAAAAATTTATTTATACACCTTAATCTAGAATAGCTTTTCACACTAGCTCCTTTATCAAAAACATGATAAGACTCAAGAAAGGCCAACTGATTAATCCTACTTACGTTTCCTAAGGAGTGTGTGATAATATTTTGTTTGAAGCCCTCCTTTCCCTCAGCACAGTCAGCAAGGCCTGGTGGTGAATGATTGCAGCAAGACACTGAAATCTTTGAATCTTCTGGATCATAACTATAATTTCATAGGAGAGTTTTAGTGGAAGTGCAGGATCATAGCGGCTTTTATTTGGGGGATGTTCTGTGCCAATGTGGGGTACAGGCAACCTCTTTTTTCTTTCTTTCTTTTTTTTTTTTTTGTTTTTGCAGAGTGATGTTGACACACATCTGCTCAAATACACTAACATTTCCGTCCCAACTGCCTCAGTTGGCAAGAACACCCCTACTCCTCTTTGTGAATATAGAACTAGGGAGGGGACACTGACAGGGGGGAGGCATTTAGCAATTTGTCAAGATATGTATTCCAGCACTTATTTTAAAAAATAAGTACCAGGTCCAAATTGAGCTAATAAGTTAATGACTGCTTATCCTTTACTATTAAGCTTCAAAGCAGCTCTTAACTAAATGAGCCAATTATTATATCGCCATGTATTTTTTATTCCTTCCTGTTAAATCATGCATTCGGCGTTATATAGAAGTTTTATGCTTATTAAAAAATAACCAGCATGTATGAGCTTATGAAAGGAAACCTCACTCAGATTTTTAAAAAGCAAATGAAAACCTTCAAGTCTAACCGGTGCCATATGGTACACTCGGAAACACTTGTGAAAGGAAAGTCAAACCTTGAATATATTAATGATTTTTCCTGTAAGAAAAAAATGCCTTTTTTCCATCTTTGCATGTGAAAAGACTTCTGAATAGGGCATGATGGAACACTTTTCTATACAAAGAAGTGAATTCAGTAATGTAAACCTTGTATTGGTTTTATTATCATTATGCTTAGAAATAGTGCCTGGTTTTGAGCAAGACAAATCATTAACACTGTGCCTTTCTAATGCTCTTAAGATCTTACAGACTTAAAGATATCCATAGCTGACTTTCCACTTATATTTTTTTCATTCTGTCTCAAAAAAAACTCTTTAATCTGTCCTTGATGTAAAGACAAAGGCACAACCAGTTGTGAGATGCGCTAATGTGCCCCTAGAGGAGTGAGCCTCATTCCCCTGCCACTCATTTTTTTTTCCATGAGAAATCTCTTACTCTTAATTTATACTAATATGTAAAGCATCTGCTGAAGAGCCTGGTTTGTTTTTTCTTTCTTCTCTCAAAATGCAAATGTGAATGACCCAGAAAGCAATGGAAAACAAAGAATTGTTAGGTTAAGGAGAGCACCTGTACCTCCACAGTCTTTTCTCCCCATCAGATTGTCAACATTAAGCTGGCCCAGTGTTTAATAAAAGCAAGAGTCCTTTAATTTCAAGTGTATTGAAGATTGAACTTTCTGAATACTTTACATGAGTACTGTGTATATAAATATACAAATTCTTTTTCTCTGTATCACTACACACATCTCATTTGTTGAGCTAGAATAATATTTTCCTAGTATAAAGCTAAGGGAAATGTACAGGACTAGATTTTTCCTTTCTTGGCTTACTTTAAGTGGCAAGAGTTTGCTTTGCTATGAAATATAGCTTTCTCAGTAGGCTAGAATGAAATACTGACAAAGGGTTTCAACATAAACAGCAGCTCACCATCTCATCTCATCTCAGCCCACTTTATTTATTTAATTATCCGTCTGTCTCTCAGAGTGGGGCTCTATTATTTAAATGCATGTGTGGTTTAATGCACCTGAAAATGGAATGGAAACAGAATCGAGGAAAGTAAAATGGCAATGAAATTAATACAGTAAATTGTATAAGGACCATAGAAAAAGTAATACTATAATAGTCACTTTGAAAAACTAATTTGTATTAAAATTTTATTTCTAAAATCAGAATGTGACTTAGTTATCCAGGTATAAACTGAAGTTTAGGTGTGTCTACAAAAAGAACTGGTTAATTTTCAGTCATCTGGCAATTCACATAGTTTGTTCATAAGACCACAAAGAGACATATCTACTGGTCAAATCTGCATTCCTGGTAAAGATCTAGAGTCCTACTATTTGGAATTGTGATTTAAAGCTTAGCTTATATTGCAAGAGATTCGAAGCAATGTGTGACACTGTAAAAAAGAAGACAGTAAAAAGGGATATTTGTAGCAAAAATATACTAACAACGGCTAAGGCCGCTAAACTCTACAGAAAAGGGACTGGCGGAAGGTTTCAGGCTTTACCTGGGGATATACTCCAGGGCAAGGGAAGAAAATGGAGGATGCAAAGAGTTTATTGCTTATTGAATGTTCTCTAGATTGTCATTCAAATCCCACCACATTATTACTCAAACATTAAACAGAGAATGAGAGTATGGGTATCTCACACTATGTGAGGAGAGGAAAGAACTCATGAGAGAAGAGACTGGTCAAGCCTTGGGTGATTACATGAAATTTTTAGTCCATGAGGAGTTTTCTGAGGTCTTTGAGTAACTTTGTATTATGAATGGGCAAATCAGCGAACTTAGAAATGGAATCTTTCCATGACAGGAATGGTACAAGCAAATCCTTGAAGATAAAAATCTTGACTTAATTTTCTGGAAAATTGTTAAGGTCTAAAAGGCACACCTTTCTTACTGTTGTACTAGAAAAATAGCAAAGGTGGAAGAAAGAAGGAAACTTAAATAGAAACACATTTAACCAAATGAATGAGAAAAGTAAGAAGGCAAAGAAGACCAATCAGATGTTGATTTCAGTAAGATAAAAGCCATTGAACAGGAATTTTCTAATGAAACTATGTATCATTATAGAGAAAGCCATTCACTATTCCCAAGTAAGATTCCCAGAGATGACATGAGTTTACACTTTTGCCTACATTCTTACCTACTACTCTTTCTTTATAGCCAAATTCAAATAGATGTGTATAGAAATCATGTGGCTATTCAAAATTCTACTTGTTTCTTCCTTTTTTAAAAATTCAACTTGTTTCTAATGTTCAAAGTAGATATTAAGTTGGAGTTTCTTTAAAATTCTTCACAAGTATATTTAGAGGTAAATGTGAAGTTGGCTGAAATTGATAAAAACCTGATTTCCTGGGTATTAAAAAAATAGTTGTGCATACTTTTGCCCCATGATATTTTATGTTCTTCATATTACAGGCTGCCCAGTGGACAAGATGACTGGAAGGTATCAAAATCTTTTATTTCTTAATAATGCTGTGTGAAACAAAATGTATGTTTTCTAGTATTTTTTTTCCAAATGTTTTATTTTATCACCAAACTGAACATTTAATTTTGCATCCTACTTTTTTTACACTTGCTATCAAATCACAAATGTTCCCATGACATTACATACTTTTGGTAATATTGATTTTTATGAACTAAACATTAAATTTTGTGGGTGTGTCATAATTAACATGTGCCTTATAGCTGGATATTTAAACGATTTTCAATTTTTCAAAGCAAAACTATTTCCCTAAGGTATTTGTACATATAATACTTGTTTTTCACCATACTAAGGATAATTAAAATATATTATCAGAAATGGAATTATTGGGTCAACATTATGACTTGCATTTCATTTTTAAATACTTTTTAAAGTTGCACAAGCAATATGTGAAATTCAGAAACAGATAAGCAGTATGAAAGTACTTAAAGTGCATATGATGGTCTCCTTCTGCTCTCTGCCTCATGTTCTTTACTCATTGGTAGTCTTCATCTGGTGTCAGTCCTTCCATTTTCAATACTTTTCATGTGCATGTGTATATATGGAGATAAAGGGGTTTAGTACATACAAAGAATTGTATCACATGTATTATTACACAACTTACTATATTTATTTCATAGCATGTTTAGCTATATTTCCTTATTAGTATATTTAAAAATTTTTTCTAAATGTAAAGTATCCAAAATGTCTCCATTCAAATATCTCTGTGTTAATACATTTAATTTTATGCACACAAATAATATAATATAATATGATATATAACACATAATAATATTAATTAATTAAAATTTCTATAAAGTTATAATGCATAAGCAGTCTCTTCCAGTCATCATCCCTATATTATCCCTCTAATCTAATGTGTCTCAAAACTTTTCTGTGATTCTTTCCAATTAAAAAATATCATTTTAACTTGTTTTTAATAACTAATTCCCAGCAATGCATTAAGTAAATTTTACTCCATGTATCAACACAGCTCTTCCTCGTCTTACAATGAAGTTACACCATGATAAACCCATCTTAAGTTGAAAATATCATGGCAAAATGCATTTAGTACACTTAACCTACGACACCTCATAGCTTAGCCTAGCCTACCTTAAATGTGCTCAGACACTTACAGTAGCCTTCAGCTGGGAAAAATCATTAAACACAAAGCTTATTTTATAATAAAATGTTGACTATCTCAAGTGATTTATTGAATACTGCACTGAAAGTGAAATACAGAATGGGTGCCTGGGTACAGGATGGTGGTAAGCATATCTGTTGTTCATCCCCGTGATCCCATTGCTGGCCAGGTGCTGTGGCTGGCTGGCCAACATCACAAGAGAGGATCATACCACAGATCACTAGTCTGGGAAAATATCAAAATTCAACATTCAAAGTATAGTTTCTACTGAAAGCGTATAACTTTCACACCATCCTAAAGTAGAAAAATCAGAAGTTGAACCATCTTAAATCAGAGGCCATCTGTGTTTGTCATACAAAAAATAAATTGTAAATCAGATAAAGATGCTGGTTTTCTGAGGGGTTTATTAGGGAGATTTTTCCCCAATTATGAGATTGGACTAGGGTTCTAACTATTAATAAGGTCCATCTATTGTGCAGGAAAGCAACTAACCTGGCTCTCAGGAAAATGACTTGAAGAGAACCCATGAGAGGAAACCTGCCAGTTTATGGAAGGGCTATTCATGCTGAAACCTGCTTGAAAGATTAAACCCATGCAGGATGCCCCTAGTCCTGCCTTCAATTAGATTAAAGGCCATAAAACAGCTCAGAAGTGTGATTTTTCACCAGAGTGAATGTAAAGGACAAAGGGCAAAGGGTAATTAGCTCCTGACCTGGAAGAGCTCATAAGAGAAGAAAATTCCAGTGAAACAGCTTTACTTTGACCATTTTGATAGTGTGCATGTGTGAAGCAGTATGCGTTCATCAGTAATATAAGTCCATTTTTATTAGAATACTACATGGCAGATCACAAACTCAAATAGCCACGTGGGCAGGCAGTCATACAAATGAGTGAAGCTGGCTTGAACTGGTAAATGTAAGACTATATGCACCATCTAAAGACACAACCGATTTTTGTCATTTGGTGCAAGGCCAGAGTGTGGGCTGAGGGTTACTGTGCCATTTGATGTTTTATGGGATCCAGAAATAAGAATATTCATGTGCAATCTTCACTGATATAAATTTTGGTAAGCATTTTACTTTAAAAACAATATATGGGCCAATTAACAAGTGTTTGTGTGACAAACCAAGCCCAGGGGCCTCCAAGTTGGGGCCTCTGGCTAAGCTACTTAGCCCATCTATACAATGTCAAGTCTTTAAAGCCAAAGCAGAGTAAAAAGGGTAAATTTAAATGACACAGTACTTACTCATTCTTTCCCTCAGCAAGGATTTATTGAGAGAAAGCATATTGTTCATATTCTATAGCAAATGTCAAAATAACAATGACTTGAACAAGATAAAATACCTCTGTCACTTCTTGCAGTCTGAGTGTAAGCAGTCCAAGACTAATATGGTGGCTCTGTCTTCCTTCACGCACAGCTTCCATATTATAACCAAGACGGCTGCTCCAGCTCCTGCCATCAAATTATTACATCAGCATTCCAGGCAATCAGAAGCAAGAAAGAAGAAATGTACAGCATACTCATTCCCTTTGAGGACACCACCCAGAAGTTTTACACACTATTCCCACTCACATCCAATTGGCCAAAACTTAGTTACATGGTCACACCTGGCAATCAGAGAGGCTGGAAATGTAATTTGTGCTTGGCAACCATGTGTCCATCTAACGTTTGATGGATCTATTTTGAAAGGAAGAAGAAACTGGCATTCTCTACCACCACAACTCTACAGTGTTAGATGGTGTTATAGTAGGTAAGTTTCAATAAAAATATTTTAGTGTAAATGTGTATTTCATGCTCACAAGTAGTTTCAAATCAAGTAAAGCTTATATTCTTGAGGAAGGACATTATCCAAGAAAAGGAATAGTGTGATCAAAGAAATAAGGGCTGGGAAGTATGGTGCTCTGTTTGATATTAAAGATGTAGCTCAGAGCTTGTTGGCCTTCTCAACACAATGACAATCACTGTCGGCAAGAGAACATGTTGGAGAAGATATAGCTATCAAAGCTGGACTCTGATTTTGGAACTTTACTCATTCCAGAGAATAATGCCAGGCTGAGAAGTTGTGCCTTTATTCTGTCTGAGTCAGCCACTTCATGGACAACGAACAGCCTGAGGAAAGTTTTGCCAGTCCATAAAAATACTGCCTGGTCCCCTCCTGAATCACCCAACTGAATCACCGTCATTAGGAAATAAAGTTCAAAAAAACAAAACAAAACAAAACCCCAGATCATAGCACCAAATTAACTGCAGTATCTGGTACATTAAAAAAGGTGTGATGATAAAGAACAGACATGGGAACCAATACCCCAGCTTAACAAAGTCTCAAAACATTTCCAGATACACTGCTCTAGCTAATTTAGGAAAGCATAAGTTTCCAGCAGACTGACTCAGCCTCACTATTTCACTCAGGAACATCCACTGTGATACTGCCCATTGCTGAAGCACCAAGGCCAATTCTAACTCACTGGAGACAATTACATAGAAACAGTCTTGTACCTCTTCAGATTTTTGTCTCACATTCAGATATTTAATCCCAGCCTGTTTTCCCTTAATCCATCTAAGAATTCTTGACTGTCAGATCTTGACTTCAATCTTCAGAAGCTTATTTTCCTTTATTTCCTCTGTATTTATTATTCAACTTTTTTTTTCATTGCATTTTAAAAATAGGCTTCTCAAACATAACCATGAGCTTTCTATTTGCAATCCTGCTCCCAGATCTCTCAAGAGCTCTAAGAGCAACTCTTATTTTGACTTCTGACCTCAAAATCCAATCTCTACCCTGAACACTCTGCCAGAGTCCCATCCTTCTTGAAACCTACATTAATCTTACCAGAGAGAGGGGGAGTCTCACTGAAACTGAGATTATGCAAGCACTGTAATAGTATTAACATGAGGTATCAAAGACAGCTTGAATTAACATGATGATAGTGGAACCAGAAAGAGGAAGAAATATGAGGGACACTAATTACAGGTAAAATCAACTGACCTGGTTACTGGCTGATTATAGAGAATAGGTTGAGAAAGAACCCAAAAATGGCACTGGAATTTCCAGTGTGGTAGCAGAGAGAATGGTGGCTCAGTAATAGAGATAAGAATTCAGGACGGCAGGGGCGCCTGGGTGGCTCAGTCGTTAAGTGTATGCCTTCGGCTCAGGGCGTGATCCCGGCGTTCTGGGATCGAGCCCCACATCAGGCTCCTCTGCTGGAAGCCTGCTTCTTCCTCTCCCACTCCCCCTGCTTGTGTTCCCTCTCTCACTGGCTGTCTCTATCTCTGTCAAATAAATAAATAAAATCTTTAAAAAAAAAAAAAGAATTCAGGATGGCAGAGAAAGAAAGAAAGAGACAGAGACAGAGAGAGAAAGAAGGAAAGAAGGAAGGAAGGAAAGAAGAAAGAAAAAGAAAGAAAGAAAGAAAGAGAAAGAAAGAAAAGAAAGAAAGAAAAGAAAGAAAGAAAGAAAGAAAGAAAGAAAGAAAGAAAGAAAGAAAGAAAGAAAAAGAATGAATGAATTTAGGAAGGCAATTGATGGTGAGGCTGTAGCATTTAGTTTGTGATATGAAACATTGTTTGGTGTTTAAATGTGTAATAAATATGTCTTTCTATTAATAACTTCATGTGTAATGTTAGCATGTCTAAAAAATGCTACTAAATTTCTATTAAGAAAAAAAAAGAAAACAAATATTATCATGAGATTCTTCTCTCACAAATAATTCCTAATAAATACTCTGGCTTAAATAATTGTAGTGTAAAGTTGAAGAAAAAAATCCAGTCTTAGGTAAGGAGAGACATTCTTCAAAAGAATTATTGCAACAGGGGGAAAGGAACAATTGTGATAGGGGAAGTGGGACTATTAATTGCCATCAGGAGAATGCTCCCATCATTACATCTGCGAGTGTCTCAAAGGTCAAGCAGCAAATGGCTTCTTTTCACAGGGTAGAGTAAACAGGGCCAGAAAGAACCTGGTATTAAGGAGTGGGATGAGCCAGGAGCATAAATAGCTAGCTGTTTTTCCTAGAGGTCAGCTGGTTCTTTGGAGGGGCTGCTAAGGGTAAGTTGTTGCACTGTTCCAATGCTCCACAGTGGGCCAATGTTCAGGGGCCTGAGGAAAAGAGAGAAGCTGGACTAGGGTTTGGCCAACTTAAGTTAGTAGGCAGTCCAAGTGGGTCAGTAGAAATAAACAAATGAAAACAGAAAATAGAAATTTGGAGGGTCTATGTCTGGCCTTGTCATAGGTTATATAAGAGGGTCATTCGAGAGTCTTATCTAAGTCCTGTGAGGAAGGGTGTTTCTTTACAGTTAGCCATTTTCTAGGACACAAAAGAGTATGGGTGATTTCATGACCACTACTGTTTATCAGTGGCATTTCAATCTGACTATATTTTTCAGCAAGCTTTTAAAATAGTTTTTAAATATATTTCAAGTCAATACTTTGTTCTGAAAATGAAAGTCCCCGTGGAAAAGCTAGAAAATGTTAGTTTAGCCCATTTAAGTAACAGAAAGGCCAAAATGCAAAGACTATATTAGATCGCTGTGATAGTGAAAGAAAATCTGCCCTTCATATGTTTTCTCCATAAATTTGTTTTACCCATCAATTTATTAAATGTTGGCTTTCCTCCTCTCCATCCTTTTCTTTTATTGAACTTCTTTGGATAACACTCTCTTTCCGCCTCAGGTATATGCATTTTCTACTGTGGTCCCAAATAAGCCATTTAATAATGCCAGGAGGACCATTTTCAATGGGATGTTATTGTGATTTACTAGGTCTGTGAACATATTTTTTAGGGGGAGGAAGGGGAGTTTCTCTTGTACATCACATAGAAGTTGGCCCATGCACTCAATAAAAGCTCATTATGGAAAGATTATAAACGTCTAACAATACATTTTAAGTGAGATGCAATGATCCATAAAATTGGTGTGGCTAATTAGCAGATCAAATCTCTGTAAGAACTGGGTGTCTTTAATATCCTGCAGTTGCTTAATTGTATAGGTATTTTACTATCCACAAATGTTTAGTAAAATTAAATAATAGTATAAATGTTCAGTGGGATTAAAGCAAGTGTGAAATGAAACCAAACAAAATGAGCTTATTTTGTTAATAGAATACAGAGAATCCCAGTGTTAATATAACATTGCACAAAATCTAGAGCAAACATCCTCTGAATCCCAGCCTCATTTCACATGTAATTAACCTTTCTCAATCAAGCTAAGCATCCCTCCCACCTCCTCAACTGCCGTGAATCTACATCTCTTCCTCCATGCGAATAAAAGTCAGGCATCAATTTAGACGAGTAATACTACCTCACACTGTGCTTTCAGAACATCATCCCAAGAGTCTTTCAAAACTGATGCTTATCCTCAGCTCAAAAGTATATTTTACAAATCTCATTTCTTGCAGAAGTAGGAGATGATTGATGCTAATGGACAACATGTTTTAATAGTAAAATCTTCTCAACTATTGTTCCCAACTGAGGTAAATGTGTATCTGTTTTGGGTCCTCTAACAACTTCTGGTTGACTTCTGGTGAATGCTGCTGACAATTTGGGAGCAAGAATCTGTCATTTGGGTGGATCCCATCCTCTTTCTACAAGGATGGAACACAGAACCTAGGCTTAGATCACTCAACACAGGCAATTCCCTGGCCTTGGTGACTGGTGAGCAGGTGGGCTCAGGAGCTCAGTTGCTCCAATCGGGATGATTATAAGGGCAAGTGTGAGAGCTGCAGGGAAGAGAATCTCTCTCTTTCTTGGGACTTGAACCTGAGAGGATGTGGGCTGTGGCTGTTGTAGCCATTTGCTACTACACAGATCCAAAAATAACACCAACAAATGTAGGAGAGTCCAGCCAGGAGCCAGGAGAAGTCACATCCTCATGATGTTTTTTGAGCCTATAGAGAACTTAAAAATTCCTAACTCCTAGGAGGCCTGGGTGGCTCAGTTGTTAAGTGTCTGCCTTTGGCTCAGTTCATGATCCTGGGGTCCTGGGATCAAGCTCTGCATTGAGCTCCCTGTTCAGTGGGGAGTCTGCTTCTCCCTCTCCCTCTGCTTGCTGTTCCCCCTCCTTGTGCTCTCTCTTTGTGTCAAATAAATAAATAAAACCTTAAAAAAAAATTCCTAACTCCGGTTTTACCCTAAGACTTCCCAGTTACATAAACCAAAACATCTTTTTCTTTTCACTTAGACAGTATTTTCTGTCAAAAACCCAAAGAGTTCAGGGGCTCCTGGGTGGCTCAGTCATTAAGTGTCTGCCTTTGGCTCAGAGCATGATCCCGGAGTTCTGGGGTCGAGCCCCACATCAGGGTCCTCCACAGGAAGCCTGTTTCTTCCTCTCCTACTCCCCCTGCTTGTGTTCCCTCTCTCACTGGCTGTCTCTTTCTCTGTCAAATAAATAAATAAATAAAATCTCAAAATAAATAAATAAAATCTTAAAAAAAAATAAATAAAATCTTAAAAAAAAAAAAAACCCACAAAAACCAAAGAGTTCAAAATTAGACATGAGGCCAATGTAGTTAACATAGTTAAGATCATGACTGAAGAATCATATAGACTTGGATTCTAATTCCAGTCCAGCCACTAACTTCCTGAATTTCCTTTGGCAAAAAAGTTTGAACCCAGGACATAGTTCTTCTGGTGTTTAAAAGGGTCCATAAACACTTTTGTTGTTAAGCAGTAAAAGAATTGTACATAAATTATATATAAAAGACATGTTAATAATAAGTGGTAGTTTTGATTTTACAGAGATTTTATAAAAGCTGAACCCTATGGAAGTGGTTTTGTTATAACTATACTCTACCTTAGTCTATATACTGATTAAGTTTACCTGTATCCTGAAGTTTATCTAGTTCTTGAAATGTGTTTAGCTCTGCAACTCAGAGACTTGTGGGGAGAGTTAGACAGCAGATGCAAAATTCTGTTCTGAAAATAAGGTCCTGTACTTAAAACTTACATCCGTTTTTACTAACATCGTCTTAGTGCTTAGAGACAAAGTAAAGTACATGCAGTGAAATAACTCATCACTGGGTAAATCAAAGGGATTTTCAGAAAGGTTGTACAAAAAGGTAGACAGGAATGTTTCCCCACATTGTCCAATAAGGTGATGTTTTAAGGCACATTTCTATTCTCCTTATAATATTAAACAATAAACCATAAATTTAGAGCTTATAAAAGAGCACAGAGGTATACATCTCTAAGAATCAGAAAAGGAACAAAAACATAAAGCCACAGGACTTCTGGGATATGGACATAGAAGGAAGCAAAATCAGTCACAGTTTGGCACTTGTGGTTCAAAGGAAACTAAAAGTATTTCCCACAAGATGAAGACCAAGAGTCAGACTCTATGAATTCAGTAGCTATTGCGAAACTCCATGGGGACTCTATTGTAGGAAGCTTGGCCTTGAGAAATGAGAGAACAAAGAGGGTCCCTTGACCAGAAATTGAACAAAGTAGTTCACCAGACTGGTGTGCTGTATACTATCTTCTACACCACAATAGAACAGAAGCTTTACGTGTTGGATCGGTACTGGGTTCATAGAGGCCAGGTGAGAAAACTTCAAAGGCCACTCACTAGTAAGAGAGATGTGAACCGAGACAGAGAAGGGAAAAAATAAACCAAAAATATTCCCTTCACAATAGCCTATTGTCATAATGTAAGTTGATCCCAAATGAATTTAACATTATGTAGCAGTCTGAAAAAGAATTTGAAATTATTAAGTAGAGTTGAGTGTGCTCTCAAAAGAAAGCTACAACTTTCATTTTAAGAAATCAAAAATTATAAAACAAAAGCAGGTGTTCATGAAACAAAATCAGGTGGATATGAAAAAAGTAAATTAGAGAAGTTAGAATTGCTATAGATGGTTATTAAATTCTTAACTTGTCACAATAGACATTATGAACTCTATAATAGATGCAATTAAAAAATAAGGGCATTGAAATATTACACTGAGATATTTATCTGAATCATAACACAGAGAGATAAAGGTAAAAATGAGAAAGAGCAATTTTAAAAGCATACTGAGAAGCTCTAATGCAAGTCCAATGTTGATTCCAAAATAAACTGTTGAAAATTTTAAAGAAGCAATATTGGAAAAAAAATAATAGCTGTAAGTTTTCATAATTGAAGAAACTAATCCTAAGACTTCAAATCCTGAGTAGGATGATTGAAAAAAAAAAAACCATACCCAGTCACATTTGGGTGATGCTGCATCATTAAAGATGAAGGAATTTTTTTTTAATTTTAGAAAATATGTATTATTTACAATGGAGTAGAAATGGAAATGTCAGTAACAAGTAGATAATACAGTAATATCTTTTAAAAGCTAAGGAAAAATTATTGTCAACCTGGAATTGAATATAAATCTGAAACATTATTAAAATGATGAAGGAATAAACATGATTACAGACATTCAAAGAATTAATTCCTTACATATGTTTACTGAAAGAACTAATACAATTACTCACTTAGGAAAAATAAGGTAACCCCAAAGGGAAGGGGTGAAAAAAATAAAATAATGAACACACAATTTGATTAAAACTATTAGTAAATTTAAAACAAATTGTACTTTTGTGTCAAAATAAAAATAAAAAGTCTAAATACTGACAAGATTGGGTGGGATGTCCTATTGATAAAAAATATGCTAAGTTCCTTGTTATGCTTGGGAGACTAGAATAGTGAATAACTTTAGACTGTTGTTAAGAAAAATGTAATTTCATATACATGTATTTTTCAAAAGTTACTAATATAATTAAAATAATGAAAAATGTAAAGTGTGTGTGGAAGAAAAATTGAAGTGTAAAGTATTTGTAAATGATTGAAGTTAAGTTCTTACCATCTTAAATAGATTGCTATTACTCTAAGATATTTTTTAGAAGCCCATGGTAGCCACAAAGAAAAGCCTATAGAAGACACACACCCCCAAAAAGAGAGAGAGAGAAAGAGAAAGGAATCAAAAGATGAAAAAACTTAAACAAGGGAGCCAAAGACCAGTACACAGAAAACTACAAAATACTGCTGACAGGAATTAGACACAAGCAAATGGAAGGACAGCCCATGTTCATTGCTCAAAAGACTTCATACTGTTAATATATCCATATAACTCAAAGTGACCTACAGCTTCAACGCAATCTTTACCAAAATCCCGATGAAAGTTTTCACGAAAGGAGAAAAGCTAACTTACAGTTACACAAAGAGAAACAAATAGCCAAAACAGTCTTGAGAAAGAACAAGGCTGGAGGTTTCATACTTTCCAACTTAAAAAAAAAAAATACAAAGCTGCAGTAATGTGATAGGCATTAAACAGAATATTGTAAATCAATAAAGAAGAACAAAGATCCAGATATAAACTTATGCAAATATGGCCGTACTGTTAATATAGAATATACTTAATAATTCATCCAAGAACACTATTTTAAAAAATCTCCATGTGGGGTGGGGAGCACCTGGGTGGCTCAGATGGTTAAGCTACTGACTCTTAATTTCGGCCCAGGTCATAATCTCAGGGTCACGGGATTGAGTCCTATGTTGGCTCCACACTTGGGGTGGAGTCTGCTTGTCCCTCTCCCTCTGCTCCTCCTCTCTCTCTCTCTCTCTCTCTCTCTCTCAAATAAATAAATAAATAAATAAAACCTTTAAAAAAAATCTCCATGTCGGTGCACACTTTTGTAAATTTGGAGAGAAGCAAAACTTAATGAACATTAGAAATGCTTAATAAAATGATGATGATTAAATAAACCAAGCTGAGAATTCTGTTAAATCTAGTGGATTTTAACAGAATGTATTTTGAATGCTACTCCTCTGAAGTGTCCATTATAATGACAGTAGAGGAGTAAAGAGGTGAAGAAAATAGAAGAGGTAATCATTAGAAAAGAGATATCAACACAATATTAACACCTGGGAAGCTGATGCACTAGTGGTAATTAATTTGACAGTGTATTAAGGAATCTTATTTGTGTTTAGTACCACAGAAAGTCTCAGGAATTAAAGTTTCCTGGCCTTGCCATATGGGAGAATAGGGGACTGAAAATATGAGGATTGTTCGAAAGGCTGGATAAAGTCAGAAAGGAATTGAGATTCCTTCTTGCTTATGCATAATTAGAGGTTTAAAATAAAGAAGGCTGAACCAGGACCATGAACTTCAGGTACCACAGAGTGGGGAGAGGGGGAGCAGAGGAGAGGCCAT